>NC_056733.1:572237796-572252796 GCF_019279795.1 Protopterus annectens | reverse complement strand
AAAGACATTTATATTCTGAATACAAATTCTCCTTGTCTCATGGTGTATCTCCTCAACTCATAATGTAATGTATGAGAACCCTTTTGTGATGAGGTGTGCCACGTAAAAGGATTTCCTGACTACTGTGGCAATGTGATTATCAAATTAGAGACTACACATTCGGCATTAAGTAGACTGCCGCCTATGTGGTAGTTCATGTGTACAGAGTTTTTACCAAAGGGGATGACAATGCACTTTTTGGCATTGAGCTTGAGGCCATGGCTCTGACACCAGGCATCTGTCTCAGTGAGGCCCTTATGTAGGATGTCCACATCATTTGGGGACTCAGCTATGGCTCCTAGTTTGCAGTCATCTGCAAACTTTGTTAGGCAACAACCTTCTGTGTTAGCCTGTACTTCAGAGAAGTAGATACCAAACAGGAGAGGTCCCAGGACTGAACCTTGTGATACTCCACTTGTCACTGATTTGAAGTCAGATTTGGAGTCTGCAACTTTTACAGTGTGGGTTCTGTCAGTGAGCCAATTGGCAATCCATCTTGTGACGTAGGGATATATACTTAGTTTAGTGAGTTTAGCTATAATTCCAGAATGGGGGATGGTGTTGAAAGTCTTGGCGAGGTCAAGATAGGCTGTGTGAACCACCTTACCTTCATCTACAGCTTTGGTGACTGCCTTAAAAAAGTCGATCAGGTTCAGGAGGCATGATCTGCCTTTCCCAAACCCGAACATGGTGGGGTCCTAAGTTTGGAGGTTACCAATGTCTTTGTTTATGAGTACCATGATGATACATTCCATGGCTGTACAGATCAGGCTTGTCAGGCTAATAGGGCAATAGTTCCCAGGATCAGTGGTGGCTCCCCCTTTGTGGAGTGGGATAACTGTTGCTGTGCGCCATTCAGGGGGCATAAAGCCTGATAGACTATGATTGAACATGGTGCTTAGGTGGGGAGCCAGTTGGTTCTGGAGTCCATGTAAAACGCAGACTGGGATGTTGTCCAGTCCCATGGATGCTGTGTTTTTGGCTTTAGAGAGTGCAGCTTTTACCTGCATAGTTGTGATTACAGCAGGGACTCTGCATTCTTCCTGTATAGATATGGGCCCTTTAGGGGGTGAGAAGGGGGTAAAGTTAGCACTGAACCTATCTGCCAGGACATTGGCAATATCAGTTGGTTCTGTAATTTTCATGCCATTGTGCTGTAACTCAGAGCAGATCTGGGTTTTGCCATTGAGATTCTTGACATAGCTATAGAATGCTTTGTGGTTGTCCCTAGAATCAGTGATGATTTTGTTTTTGTAGCTAGCTTTGGAATATCTTATAAGAGATCTCAGCTTCTTAATGAGGCTGACCAGGGAACTCCTCCACTCATGGGATTTTACTCTATTTTGCAACAGTTTCTTCCTTCTGTTGTAGAGTTTGTTTATGGCAGGGGACCACCAGATTGGCTTCGTTTTTTTGGAGGATAGCATCTTGGTTCTGTTTGGGATAGCACGATCCATGCACTCGTGTAAGTGCTTATAGAGTGCATCTGTGTTGGATTCAGCAGTCGTAACTGTATTGTCCATCTCCATGGGTGTCATGAAGTCCTCCACTTCTGTCTTAAGAAGCATGAAGTTGGCTTTGGAGAAATATTTTACCATGATTTCCTTAATGGGGGGTAGGGGCAGGATGTGGATATCTAGGGTGATTAGCTTATGGTCAGATCTGACAAAAGAGGAGTTGACTTCAGGTGTGGAACACTGGTCACTCATGTTGGTAATGATTAGGTATAGGATATTGTTGCATCTGGCGGGATGTGGATAAGTTGATCCAGGGCATTGGAATTTATGAATTCCAGAAAGCGTTGAGTGAAGGAGTTGGTACATGAGTAGTTTTCCCAGTTAATGGTGGGGTAGTTGAAATTGCCCATTATTAAGGTGTTTGGTTGAACCCTAATATTTTCCAGTATATCAGGAAAAGAGGAGTGGGAATCCTAGGGCATGGTGGGGGATCTGTAGCAAGCTACAATTTGGATTGCAGTTTTGCCCAGAGTTACTTGGATAACCTTGGATAACCTTGGATGCATTATGCTGAGCAACTAGCCTGGAGGTGTGGATATCCTTAATGAATATGGACACACCTCTGCCTTTGGTGTTCTGGTCCATGTTAGGTGGCCAAACAGTGTGGTATGACTTATAGCCTGATAATGCAGGGGTGCTCTCTGGTGCCTTGAACCAGGTCTCAGTCACTGCACAGATATTAAAGTTCTCCATTTTAAGGAGTGCCTCGAGGGAGTGCATTTTGAGGTTTAGACTTCTAGCATTGAGTAGCATTACCCTCAGTTTTTGCTTGAATTTGCCATTTGAACCTTGCCTAAAAAAGGCACTATAGGGCAACAAGAGCCTTTGCCAGTATCTGGAATCCCAGGGGTGACAGGTGCAGGCCATCTCTGGCAAAGCATCATGGTCTGTCGACCATGTCGTCCCAGGCAGACAGATACTAGATCCCCTTAGAATGACACCATAAGCTTAGCCAATTGTTGAAGTCAATCATTTTGCCCTTGTGCTGTGGTATCATTCTGGGCAATGGCAGGATGCTACTCAGGGTTAGAGTCATACCTGCTTGGGCTACAAGATCAGAGAGCTCTTCCATGTCTCTTTTCATGTAGTCCAGGGAGGTACGTCTCAGGTCATTCACACCAAGATGGACAATGACAGAATCATATCTGTACTTGTTGTGGAGTTATCTGAGTGTGTGGGTTATGTGGCGGATCCTGGCACCCAACAGGCAGCTGACAGTAACCTTCTCCTTGTTTAGTCTGGTGAGTGAGACATCAGTGTGCCTGATTATAGAGTCACCTATTACTAGTGTGTTGGGTACATTGTTTTGCCTTATGGGCTGTGGGTGAGTGGCACACTGAGTCTGTGGGCTTTGTGTCATTTGGTTTGTATTGGGGGGTGGAGGTTGCTTGAGTTTCTGTTTAGAGGTCTCTGTTGCTTGAGCAGATTATTATTGAGGGCCTCCGCAAATGTTTTTGTGTTTCTATGTGTGGATTTTGGTGGTGTAGGTTTAGTGGGACTATGTGATAAGTGTGGTGTGGTGCAAGTGTTTACCTTCTCCTCTTGACTGTCAAGTTCAGTCTTGGTTGGAGAGAGCTTTACCTCTAGTTTGGCTAGATAAGTGCATCTTTCACAGGTTGTGGTGTTGGGTGGTAGGAGGAGAGGGTTGTCTGTGTACATGGGGCAACTGCTACATTGCCCCAAGATGCCCAGATTAATCAGATAGACAGGAGACAACACTGGGAGCTGACCCTTGGACATGCCTGAATAAAAAATTACTTTCCTCTAGACAAGTGAGGAAAGTGAGTATAAGAGCTGTTTTTCTCTAAGCAAGTGAGGAAAGTAAGTACAAAAACTGTTTTCCTCTAGGTAAAGATGAAGGTTGAGTGCTGTAGTAATTGTAGCTTATTTAGTGCTAACAACAAGTTCTGAACAAGTGCTGAGCACGAATAAACAAATTCAAGTGCTAAAACTAAGAATCTGAACCTGGATCTTGTGGTAGATAGGCTACCTAGTGCTTATCACTCCCACTGATAAGCTAGAATCCTTCCCTCCAACACAGAAAGGCTTGGGGGGCTCAGAAGCTTACAAACAGTCCTGGATGCAGCCATTATGTATCTGGACTAGACTAGTTACAGGACAGGTGGGAAACAAACGCAAACGTGGGCTTTTAAACCAGAAAGTTGAAAGAGATGGAAAAAACTACCCAAACGGCCAATAAACTACAATTTCTGGGCCAGAAACCACTCTTGTGGTAGACAGGCTACCCAGTGCTTACCACTCTCACTGATAAGCTAGAAGGCTTCCCTCCAACACAGAAAGGCTCAGGTGGCTCAAAAACTTACAAACAGTCCTGGATACAGCAAATCTGTATCTGGACTAGACTAGTTACAGGAAAGGTGGGAAACAAGCGCAAATGCAGGCTTTTAAACCAGAAAGTTGAAAGAGATGGAGAAGCTGCTAAACGGCCTGTAAACTACAATTTCTAGGCCAGAAACCACTCTTGTGATAGATAGGCTACCTAGTGCTAACCACTCCCACTGATAAGCCAGAAGGCTTCCCTCCAACACAGAAAGGCTTTGGGGGCTCCGAAGCTTACAAACAGTTCTGGTTATAGCAAATCTGTATCTGGACTATACTAATTACAGGAAAGGCATGAAACAAGCTTAGAAAAAATGTTTTTTTTTGGAAAGTGGAAAGGGAGAAAGGAGAAACAGAAGATAATTCAAAATTAAGGACCTAAGTGGCTTGCCCTTCACAAATGTTCTCTCTGTATTAGGTAGAGTGAGCTAGTGACACTAGACTGGAATAGAGCTGGGATAAAGCTGAACAGATAGGACAGATAGGAAGTCAAAATATGATCTTACTGTACTCGGTTGAGTGAGCAAATGAGATAGACCCAGGAGGAGTGTTCAAACACAAATTTACAGGAGGGCTGGGCAATTCCAAAGCCACCAAGATTAATAACAAAACAAGAACAAGGAGGCGGGTGGGAAACTAATTGCAGAGAGAGAGAGATCACAGTATTCTATGAAACAATTAAATAGAAAAATAAATAACTACAGAGAGACACAGACACAATATTCAATGGAACAATTAAATAGACAGAACAATGAAATGCAGTACAATCTTTAACACTGCAAGTTTGTACTTAACTCAGCTAGTAATGAAGTTGATTGTAGGTATGTAGCAGAAGCCAAACAACTCAGGTATTCAGCAGTAATAAATTCAAAGATATGTGACTCACTTATAAATACAGAGAAAACCTCTAGGCTAAGAGTTTAACACTGAATATCAATGAAGTGAAATACAATAGCCCCCACTAATTGCAGAGACGGAAAGAGACCACGGTATTCCATGAAACAATTAAATAGAAAAATAAATAACTAGAGAGAGGCAAAGGCACAACATTCAATGAAATAATTAAATAGACAGAAAACTGAAATGCAGTGCAATCTTAAACACTGCAAGTTTGTACTTAACTCAGCTAGTAATGAAGTTGATTGTAGGTATGTAGCAGAAGCCAAACAACTCAGGTATTCAGACGCAATGCTGTTTTTTACTTGCATGCTCTGAGGTTATGTCTCAGAATATGTGCATTTACACATCAACATTTTTTAGCAGTTGTATAGATATCTGCAACATCTATATATGCCCATAGATATATATATATATATATATATATATATATATATATATATATATATATATGTGTGTGTGTGTGTGTGTGTGTGTGTGTATAAAATATATATATACTGGTTCCCTTCTATATCATGAAATCTTAAAATCTCAAATCCCCAAAGACGAAATTACTGAGAGTAGCGCGCTGAAACATTGGAAGACTGAAAATCCATAATACTGAATATCAAAATATCGAAATGGCTATGTTAGTAGTGCTGCTACATTTTTAGTAGGATACTGTTCTTTTAAGATATTTTAGGTTGTACAGAATTAGAAGAAAGATGGTTGCCATTATGTGACAAGCTCCGGTTCAAGTCTCAGACAGGTAAGGAAGTTTTGCTGATAGTACAGTATGTATATTATTTAGAAAAGTGAATGTAACTCAACAGTACTGGTGTTCTTAGTGGAAGTCAGCAGAGGAGCAGGACGGTATATTTACTGTTGTTGTCATTGTCGTGTGATCTTGGAGTTGATATAGTTAATCAGCAGGTGGTGTGGGGGGCACAGCCCCCTACATGGGATGTGCCCTGCTTAAATAAGTTGAGTTTGATTTGTTTGTGCTAGTTGGTTTGTGTTTTTTTTAGTGGAGGATAGTATGTATAGGTGTGAGTATAGTGTTTCGTTATTTTGGGAGTCAGTCTTATGGTGGTCGATGTTTTGAGGTTTCAGGAACTTCATATTTCAATGTTTTAGTCTCGGTATTTTTCTCTTCAGGAATATGAGATTTTGTAATTTGAAAGTAGATCCATATATGCACGTATATTAACATGGATATGTGACATCTTATTGAATAGTGGAAGTGGTACACTGAAAGTCAAAATACTGAATGCAAAATCTTGAAATGTCAAAATGTTGAAACTTTACAATTTTTTTTTTAAAACAAGAAACATCTTTATTAAATTATCACATATGACATAGGCAATCTTGCATTTATATAAATGAAAACAAACCATATTTCCATAATTTTAGTTGCAAACATTATACATTACAAACCATGTTGACATAATTGTAGTTGCAAACATTATACATCACTTATAATCTACCCAGTCATTGTCAAACATTACTTAGCTCATTCATATCCTGCCTTCTTTTAAACCTCATTCCTCCTCTGCATGTATTGTTCCCACAATTCCAATTTTCCCTATTTAATTTGCTCCTACTGTTTTCTAAAGATCCCAATTCCAGTGGTTTTACCTCTTGTTACTATACTCGCTACTTCTAGCAAAGTTGGTTTAGACTTTGATTTCCGTTTTTGAGTCATTGCTTTTTGGCAGCCACCACAATTAGACTCAGAAAGGCTTTGCTATGTCTAGGCAATCCTGATTCTCTACCATAGCTCAAAAAAATAATTTCCTTAGTAACATCAATTTGTTCACCCAGTATCGCTGAGAAAGCAATCTGCAGGAAATCTTTACAATCTGCCAACGCATTACCCTCCCAGAAAATATGGTTCCATTTACTTCTTTCTTTCCCAATCACATGTCCAACATTTCTTGTCTACCTGAGGAAAGATTCTCTGGAGTCTATTTGGGGTATAAAAATACCCATGTAAATACTTCCAGCAAAGATACTAAATCTTCTAGACTTTGTTTTATATTTGGGAGGCATACATATATCCTCCCATTGTTTCTTTTTAAATTGGTTATCCAATCTCTCTTTCCAATCCTTTCTAACATCATCTGATTGTTTTTTGTAGTTATCATGCAATATTTTATATGCTCTACTAATTATTTTAATGACAGCTTCTGTTCTAGATTCTACTAAAAACTCTACCAGTGCTGGTCTTTCATTTAAGACCCCCCCCCCTATTTCTTTATCTTTGCTTATACTCTAATGTCAGCCCTTGATAGGGAAGGCAACCTTTAACCTGCAGACCAAATAAATTCTTGGAATCTTCCCATTCCATTACATTTCCATTTCTAGTTATTTGCTCCCCATATCCTGGTTCCTTTGCCAGTTTTCTCCAATAAATTTCAACCCCCTCTTGCCTATTGTCTGTATCCATATTTGCAGTCATCTCTATTTGCAGAATCTCCTTTCTTCATTCCCGTGTTGGCTTAGTTATTAGAATACTTGATGCTACTTTATGAATATAATATTCTGTATGATTATTATTTTCCTTAGAGGTCTGCATCGAAAATCCCAGTATCTCCTTGTTTCATGAGCTTCCCCCTGTTTCATTATCATCCCTTTCAACTTTGAATTATAGCTTTCTGCTTTTGCTATGTATAGGAACCTTAACTGTGTTGCTTTGAATCGGATAATTTCTAGTCCTCCTTGTTCTATTGGAAGAATCATCTTATCCCACTTCACTCTTGCCATCTTCCCCTCCCAAATAAAATCCTTCAACTCTTTATTAAATGCAATCCACAGCTTCTTCTCCGGCTGATAAAAATATGCTTGATCTGTGTATAAGACTAAAGGAAGTAAAAACATTTTAACTGTTTGTATCTTATAATCCATATCCATATAACAGAGTTTCTATTTTCTCAGTTTTTGTATTATATTTTGTTTTGTCTCTTCCTACATATCCTTAGCTGCCCAACCAAAATAATTTTTAGTCCATACTCTTAAATACTTAATTTTATCATGAACCCATAAATACGGATATTGCTGAACTAATTCATGTGTGGGTACATAATTTACCACTATTGCCTTTTTTAGCTTCGTTAATTTTTGTATTCTGAAAAGAGCTGAAAGTGTCTCAAAATGTTCCACAACACTATAATGTCCCTTTCTGGTTGTGTCAAGTATAAGATAATATCATCTGCAAATAGATCCAGCTTTTGTTGACTGCCA
Organism: Protopterus annectens; assembly: GCF_019279795.1. Taxonomy (NCBI): domain Eukaryota; kingdom Metazoa; phylum Chordata; order Ceratodontiformes; family Protopteridae; genus Protopterus; species Protopterus annectens. The sequence continues at coordinate 572,244,781 of NC_056733.1, read as the reverse complement.
TACCAATTATATCCTTGAATTTCTGAGTCCTTATTTTCTTTGCCAATGTTATACCAAAATGCCTAATAATAGCTCATATGTACTACATCTAAACACTGTGTCAGTACACAGGCAGTGAACAAACAATATCACTCCTCTGTTAATGAACCTCAGAAACAAGCCCTAGCATGGGTCCTGCAGAGGGTACAATTCTAGCATTCTACACATGTAGAAGAGTAGATATTTTGATTTCAACATTTTAACATTTCAGTATCTTCAGATTTCAACATCTCATTTATCATACTTTTAGTATATTGCTTTTCAGTAAGTTGACATGGATTAGTGTGTGTGTGTGTGTGTGTGTGTGTGTGTGTGTGTGTGTGTGTGTGTGTGTGTGTGTGTATATATATATATATATATAGATAGATAGATAGATAGATAGATAAATAGATATACATATACACATGTGTATTTATTATTCATCACATTCCTGATATGTTTCCCAGCAGGCTGGGCAGCAATTAAATACAGCTGAGTCTGAGAGGAAAAAAGCATTAAATATGAAAAAAAATCCTTTCAACAGAACAGTTTTTGCTTTTTTTCAGCTGAAGTATTTTTTTATTTAAATGTCTTTACTGGTTTACTGCAAAATGTAAATTTATTACCACAATTAAGTTACATCAGAACAAAAGTGCTGTTTTTGTGTGCATCTAAGTGCTACTGACTTGAATGGTACTAGGTAGCACACACAACTAGTACTGCAGGTTGGTTAACAACAGATCATTATGATTGCTGTGTGCATTACTGAGTTACACAGAGAGGTAATTATGCTGTCAGACACAAGATCAACAATGAATTTATTAAAAAATAAGTTATAAAGCAAGTTAAGCCCAAAACCAAAACTGCAGAAACGAAAGGAGAGGGTCTACACATACAACTTAGAAACAATGCCTCCAATTAAAGCCTATTCTGCAGAAAAAGGTCAGTGCAAAGGGAAAGCAATAAGAGTACAGTGTCCTAGAGGGAAATACGTCCAGCCTGTAGGGTTATAGCATAGTGGACCAATTACAACAGGTGTTTTCCCTACAGATAACAAAAAAAGAGGGAAAAGATGAGATAACTTAAAAGAATATGAAAATGATAGAATAATATGAAGCCCAGAACAGAGGGATTTAAGTGAAGCTGAAACATATGTAGAGTGGTTTATATCTCTGGACAAATAATGAGCAAATTTAGAAGGACTAAATACAGATGCAAAAATGCTCAAGAGAACCATGGACCAATTTGTACATTGACATTATGTGCCATTATATAACACAAAAATATTTTGAATTGTTTGTATTTCCAGACATGGAACGAATTATTTCAGCCTCCTCACCTACATTATTTTCTGACACTTTTGGAATACCAGAGACAGTGGGGACTGTTAATGGATCAGCAGTTAGTTGCTAGTTAAAGGAAATCTGTAAATGTCAAGGAAATACACACAGAAAAGTGTTTCTACAATAGCTACAAGTCTATGGACGAGGAGAATTTGTAAACACTTCATACAGAACATAAACAGAGTTATAAGAATTGCCGTCTCCTGAGGATTTCACTGGAAACAATAGCTTGGAACCTACTTGTTAAGTAAAAGGAAAATATCAAAGATTTATCTGATAAATGGAAACACACATTATCACGAAATATTGTTCTTTTCTGAAGACCTGGCATGATATTTGATGTGGTGAAAGAAAAGCCAAGTCTGCAACCCAAGTCTTGCTGCTGTACCAGAAAGTGACATTTGTATTTAAACAGTTTCTGATGGTTACAATCTTATGCCCACAAGATCCCAACGACATGCAAACAGACCATGCTGGTGTCATTACTGTTGCTTCTCCTTCACATTTGTACTGCTCTGTAGCACAGCTGTTATGACTGCTGCCTGCTACACATTGCTTGATTTTCAAATGCCCTTCTTATCTAGGTTCCCTTCTGTATGGAGTCTATACATCCTTTCTGAATTAATAGGGGTTTTGCTAGTTGGTATTGATTCCTCCCACATCTCAAAAGCCTGCCATAGGTGAACTGGCATTCCACCAAATGTCCCATAGGTGTGTGTGTTGTACGAGAGGGTTGTGTGTGCAGCTGGTGATGATTGTTTATCTTGTTTATCTTGCTGTCACTCAGTGCTAGCACAGGGTCTGTCTTTTGGTGAATGAATACATGAATGAATGAATGAATGAATGAATGAATGAATGACTGAATGAATGTGCATTTGACACACAAGACTGACAATTTTTCTTTGTTTGTACAATGAGATTAAGTGATTGAAAACAGATTCATTTTCAGAACATCATGGATTTTTATGCGTTCACCATGACTAAACCGTCATATTCTCCCATTCAGAAACAGATGAGTTGAAAATCACAGTATGTAGTAAACAACTAACAGTTCATAGTGCTGATCCATCAAATGAAGTCTGCCTGATCGAACCATATCTCACCCTTAGTGTCACTGACATCAAAAAAGTTGTCATTTGTTTCTGAAAACTAATTATGAGATACTGGAGTTGTTTTTTTTTGTCAAGTATTTGCTATTAGTCTCGCCATTTTATTTGCAATTTGCCTGAGGGAGAATATTTCTCTCAAAAAGAAAATTTTGACTGGATATGTTTGAAGAAGTATTACATTTTGAACCAGAAACTAGGCAAAGTACACAATAATAATGTTGAAGATGCCACTAACAGTCTCTGATTTAGCTTTTCCTCATTTTATACATTTTTTATTGTAAAAATCACATTCAGTTACATTCACACACACACACACACACACACACACACACACACACACACACACACACACACACACACACACACACACACACTCACTCTCTCTCTCTCTCTCTCTCTGATGTAACATGTTGGCTACATAAATATATCAGCTGAGCCTGTCAGACTTACCATATATTTTTCCAGCCATGTGTACAATTAATCATTGGCTGAGACCTCTTTGTCTGGAGGCCGATGTCACAGTCAGACAGAAGTTGAGAGTTAGGTTAGTAGGTGTTAAAAGCGTACATACAAGACAAACCCTTCTCAATATGCTGCCTAAATGACATGATTTTTTTTTTCTTTTATCCACTGCATAATCAAAATAAAGACAGATTAAGTGAAAAACTAGCAGTAGCATCACTTCAGTTAGAAGCTCAAACTGCAACTCACAAAGAATAATTGTTTTCAATTTCTTTAGTATAGAGAAAGGTTAAATTATAGAAGTATTACGAGTCGCCTGGCTGAGCCCCCTCATGATCCATGCCCTAGGTGAATGTCTAGCTCACTTTAATGGTGGCACCAGCCCTGCATAGCCCATCTTGTAGATCAGGTATAAGCTAGAACATCACTACTTAGAGAACATCCCAGAAGTAAATACAATATTTAGGCCACCCCAAACTGTGTATGTTGCAAGCTCAACCTCATCTAGTGAGAGTTTGAGACCTAACCTTTCCTCAACCTCATTAAAAGATGTTTGGATAGGGGTATTTCAGAATGTACACATTGGGATTCATCCTAAGGCTTTTTCCCTACTTAATCTCTAAATGATTGTCTGTAATTCATGGGTGACTAGCTTTATTCCAGCTGTCAGTCTCCAGAGCCATCCACTCACAGGTAAGTGGTACTGTGGACCATGGAATCAGTACCCCCAGGCCAGCAATCCCCAGTCAAAATTGTCTACCTGATGATTCTACTTCTGATTTAATATCTCAGGGCTTCAACATCAAGCAGAGGATTGATGCCTAGTGGGAGTCTGAGTCACTTGTACACATTATAATTAAGTTTGGTCTGAAGCCCACAACAGGCGCAGGACATGCTCCTCCCCAATACACTGCACTTAGTAGAACATTATCCTGTACCAGTTTCTCCAGGCTTCTCCCAGTGCACTGCACTTATTTGCACATGATCCTGTACCAGTTTCTCATCTGTAACCCCCTGATGTTAATCTTTTACATGTTGTATCTAACATAAACTCACCCCCATTTGTAGCTGAGATTATGGTTTTCCTTTATGCTTCAAGTCTTTTTTTCTATGATTTAGAGGAACTTAACATTATCGCCTTTGAGAAAGGCAAGACCATTGAATCCTCGTTCCCATCAACATCACCGACAGATGACTGTTCCTTTGGAGATGCTCTGAGCATTATAACGAATAGCTTGGACTATTCCTATGCCTTTATTCCACCCATTAGAACTGTATTTTGGGGTTTTTGGAAAAAAAGGATGAAGAGCTACAGGTTATTCTGCCCTTGAAGCCTGTGATATGGGATGCCACTAAGGCAACATAGATGCCCTCTGACTCTTCCCTATAAGCCCTCAAAAAAGGCAGAGCAACTCAAAAGGGACCCCATCTCTGACTCTGATCTGATCTTTTTGGCCAGACACAGGACCCAAGGGCCAGAGACATGTCATCTTGTTCTGAATAGGTATGGTAAAAGAGTTTACTTCTTGCTTCAGTGATGTTTAAGGCCTTCAATTGTTCTCTTTTTCTGTACTAGTTTCAGGCATTCCTAGTTGTGAACACTTTAGATAAACTCAATGAACTACCTAATTCTGGAGTCAAGTAGAACCTTCATGAGACTCTATGTATAGCTGCCAAAGTTGAACAGCAGCTCAAGGACCTCCATGTGAGTCCGCCATTTGAATATTGTGCCACAGTAGTATTGAAGCCCTTCCCAAAGTAGAATTTCATACTTTCTGCTATAGATTCTTTACATGTCATTTTTATTCCCTGCTGGCTGCAACCCATCATGTGTCCTACAAGCAGTCAGATCATTATATGTCTGTTGTGGGAGACTGCGATGCTAGCAGCTGTCAATACTTTTTATGCATTTTTTATTTATTTTGACTCTAAGTCTTCCCTGTTGGCCAATGTATGTGTGTGTGTGTATAAAACAGCCTACAGTATGTGTCTCTCTGGATGTGTACATTCCCATACTTGTCCTATGAACACTACCTCACAGACATGGCTTAGGCACACATCCCCAGCCTAAGGGCTGTATAACATATACCTTTGTCTCCAGTGTTAGCTATGTTTCTTCTTAGTCCCTAAATGGTTGGTAGATTTCCTTTACTTATTCTGGACCTTGGTGATTTTATCCAACACATTTGGTTTGAGATGCTTAACCTCAAGAAGATTTATTTATTTTGTTTGTCAGCTGGGTGAGGTGGGCTGGTACCCACTTCCTCCATTACCTGGACCATAAAGTAATACTAACAGAAAAAATTGTGAGACAAAAATACAAATTGTTGAATAATCCAAGATAACATAACAAAACAAACGCACAAAATGTTTAGCATACAGATTCAAAAAGACACAGACCTATAGATTATTACCATTGACAATAACAGGTATATTGCAAAATGTGAATATGATATTATATGTGAATTTGAGTCAAGCCAAGAAAACATGAGACAGAAAAATAGCTCTAGAAATTTGAGGTATGAAAGATGATGAAGCCTTAGGGAAAGTAGGGACAAGTAAAGATTAGAGGAAGGCACTTTAAGAGACAGGGCTGTAACATATATCACATATATACATTTTTACAGAAGAGTCAGAAAATCCTACCTTTGCTCTTGTGGATCACCTGAATAACATTTTTGCATTTGATATTCATCTATTAATGCATCCGCAATACAGACTGTGGGACTGTGGGCTAGCATCACTTTCAGTGCATAATGTTATAATTTTGACTTTTCTCAGTACCCAAGGTATCACTAAGATACTGGCCAATTTGATCAAAACATTTTAGTTGAAGGGTATCCCTTTTCTGTTGTTCTGTTACGTGAATGACTAGCTTCTGGATGCACTATTCTTAAGGCAATCTTCTTTGGGAGAGTCACTGGGAATGACAACTAATTTTAAAGAGTCCTCTCTGTTCCCTTCTTAGAGGAATGCCTTTGTTGGACCTAAGATGAGCATCTGAATATTAGTTATCTTTGCCATTAGACAGGGTTTAGGAGTTAATGGCTTTGGAATCATAGGTGAAGATGTAACAGAGTCAAACATATGCTCTGCTATCCATTTAGAGATTAATGGTGGCCCGGATCTTCATAGTGATATTTGTATATCTGAGTATTGGATGTCACTCTAAAGTTTGAGGTTTCAGTTGCTAAAGAGCCACCACCGACTCAGTGGCAAGCTGTTGCTGCCATACATCTGTTAGTCGGACATGGACTGGTAGACAAGCTCTACTTATGTATTCATGTACTCCTTTCTGTCCGCAGCTAAACCATTTGCAGATCTTGATGACTGATGCTTCACATTTTGGTTGGGGAATGAGGCTTGGCACCCACTTGATGCAGTGAGAATAGTTTGCTTTATGAATGGCTGCACACTAATCAATTGGAGTACAGAATACTGATTCAGGCCCTGAAGGTCCTGGAGAAATTATTGCACCCAGGACATCTCCTCACCTGGTTAAACAGCCACTCCATAGTGGAATACCTAAACAAACAAGGGGCATATAATCCGTGCAGCAAAATAATGCTCGTCTGGCACTGAGTTATAGATATAGCCATCCGTCTCTCTGCAACTCACACCCCCAGTGAAGGGAATAAGCTGTTAGCTGTTCTGAGACTATGCATTGTCAGTATCCTGTAGAAGAAGAGCGCCTGGGAAACTGACCTGTTTGTGAGAATGTAGTTGTCCATTTTCTGCTTGATTCTGGAATGAAAGGAGGAAGTTGAAGTGGATCTCTTCCCAACCATCATAATACTGGAGGTTCTGTTCCCAACCATCATAATACTGGAGGTTCTGTTCCCAACCATCATAATACTGGAGGTTCCTGTACACATTCTTGACAGTCTTATTATTTAAATTTTTTTACCCAACATATTATGGCACTGATTCCAACAGTATAGGTTTATAGGTATCTCCAGATGTTCTATTCTACAGAACCATTTCCAAATTGTAAATTATAGAGAAACAGTACCCAGCCAAGAGCCCATCAAGAAGACTGCTATCATTGATAAG
>NC_056733.1:572110296-572232796 GCF_019279795.1 Protopterus annectens | reverse complement strand
TTTCATTGTTAAGTCCATCTGTTGCTCCAGCTCCTGCAAAGAAGGAGACTGGCAGAGGAAGGTGAGTGCTGAGGATCAGGATTACCATCTAGCAAGGAAAAAATATTAGGGAGCTTCTAACACTCCCACATGCCCAGAAACCATTGTGCACTGCCTGTTTTGCTCAGCAACTGAAAGATCAAGTTGCTGCATACCCATGCTAATCAGACTAAGTACTGTTCACTCCTTCACAGGGTTCTGATCCCCCAACACTGACTCCCTAATATTGAAGCAAGGTTTACTATCAGTATGTCTTCTCGCAGGTGGTCAAATCCACATGCACAAAGTCCTACATCCCACATGACAGAATGTTGAATACTGGCATTCCTGACTGTCCTACCTTGCCCCCTTTTGGACCCACTGTTCCTGGGTCCAGAGTGATAGGGAGGTTCAGTATTTCTGTTGGTTATGCTAGAATTCAGCCACAGAGGTATATTGACCATATTCCCACTCGACTGCATGTGAATTGTCATAATGATAGTAAACCTTGAAGCAATTTTTTTTATGTTTGTTGTTTTAGTGATTTGTTAACTCAGTAATACTACTAGATATAAGTGTCCCTTTTCAGGGTTACTTGAGAACCCTATCTAGTTAACTCATTACAGCCGAATACACCTCCAGGCGTTTTTGCAGTTAACTTCTATTGCGCCTCTAGGTGTCCTATATTGCTTGTTCATTTTTGCATTAACAATTCTAAAACCATGCTACATACAAGGTATCAAAATATTTTATTTTGAAGGATACATGATGGAAAATGGAATTGTATTGATATTTGACTTCTGTCAATGAGTATTTGTTAGAACTTAAGGCGATAACTTCATTTTTTTAAAGGCTGAAGCCACACCTAGTGGGAGATAAAGGTACACACTCAAAAGAGCTGTACTGCAGGGAATGAGTTAAGTGACATGCTCAATTACAGTCAGCAAATGGTACAAAAGTTGGTGGCGAAATGATTCAATCCCTGTTCTGTGGAGTACAGGAAACTGTCATTAACAGCTCAGTGCTTTAATCCTTGAACAAACTGCCCAAACTCATGGCTACTGTCAAACTTTTCCCACATCTACAGCAGGGATCAACCATCATTTTCTCCTTGGGATGAATAAACTTGTGTTGAGTGCTCTCTCTCTTATACCCCTTCCTCAGCACTTCAAACTCAGGTCATCTGGTATGGATTCTGGGCTAAAGTCTCGGTGCAGCATGGCCATGTAATGAGATGATGTAACTAGTATAAGATAATGCTTATGTTGATAAATGCATAAACAAAAGGCTATTTTGGATATTTTTGATTGATAATCTTTCTTACATGAATAATTTTAATGGTGCATCCTCCAATTTGTTCCCCATCTTCTCTTTGAAAGCTTGGTTCCAGTACCTGATTTGAAGAATCCAGTTCCACATTTTACATGTGTATCTTTTCATACTCTTGTACTCTAAGAGCCCTGCAGGAGTAATTGGAGTACAAACCGCCATCCTTTATGAGTATTGAAAAGAGTAGGAAAAGGCTGCTAACATTTTTCCATCCAAGCATAGGCTGAGTAAGTCATCATGTATGATAAAATAAATTATTGTCTCCAATTATTATTTTTATTTTATTACAATCTGATACTCAAGGACTACTACATTGTCAGCAAATGTGTTTTTAATTGCTAGCTATGGGGGATTTCTGTAGATGAAAGTGAGTGCTGATACCTGTCTTTTGCTCAAGTTAAGCAGTTTTTACTCTGGCTTTGCAGAACTAGTATGCATTTGTGTGAAACCTTCTGGAATACGTTTTTGTAGCTATTTTTTAACACAGAAATCTAAAGACTGTACAACTAATAAGTGACTGTAAGTGATTAGTATGGAAGCTGCCTGCAGATGAAAATGGTTAACTTTGTGTGGGAGAGGATGCCAAATATCTAAAAGTAACAGATTGGCCATAAGTATTTATGCTTTCCATCCCAGTTAGGCATTAAGACTGTACTCAATAACTAGTTATGTGGGCAGTTTGGACAGGTTAAGTGTGATAGCAACTAATCATTGGGGCAGTGGTGCAGAAATTATCTTTGTCATTTAGTGAACTTGGTTCTCTGCTTGAAATTCTGGATGTGAGTTATTCTGCATGGAGTCTGCATACTTTCCCTGTCTAGGTGTTTAGATTTTCTCTAGATGCTCTTGTTTCCTCCCCAGGCTCAGCTATGATCTGTGGTCACTTGTTTGCAGGTCCATAAATACTTACTAGGCTATTGATCTGTGAAGATCTCAGAGATCCTAATTTTACATTCCCATGGTAGTTTTTAGCCCTTTATATTTTGTGTACAAATAACCCGGGGACGGGCAGAAAAAGGACATGTTGGGACAGTTACTTATTGCCCCATCCATGACAGGCAGGTACACTAACAAGAGAATGAATTTTTGGTTTCCCATCCCTTCATCCAAATTGCATTTGAAAAGAGTTTCAGAAGTACTTTGCTTTATGTGGAGTGGAAGACAGTTCCATAGAAGAGTTATTCTCAGTGAGACATACCTATTCTACCAGCATGCTCTAGTTAAGTTGCAAAAGTGATTGAGATTCCTTGAGTGGGTGTTCACACTACCATTGGACTTGCAAATGTGTAATTGTTCTAACAGGATAGGGTCTGCTGCGGCTGTACACATGAGATGGAGGATACCTCTTTTACTTGATTCTCAGTCTGACACTGGAGGGGTACACAGAAGGTAACACTCTTTTTGGAGGGTTAGTAAGGTAGGCACTCTTTTCCCAGATAGGATTTATATATCTTTGCAAGCATGTTCCTTGTCAGTTTATTGGGAACTACTATTTTGTCAACTTTAAACATTAAACTTTAGACACAACTTATGAATCCTTTGAATGAAAAAAAAATGAAACTGATTATTTTCTTTACTCATGATTTTTGTTCAGGTCATCACTAGATCAGAAGGTTGACAAAAGATTTAAAATGCACTCATAGCATCTAAAATCCTATGACTTAGGGGGTACCTGTCCTCATACATGGGGCTAAAACAGTTACTGCATTTATTACAATACATTCTTGACAAGTTTGGGGCTTTGAAAAAAATGTTGGGAAAAAGGTAAAAAAATTAAGAGAAAATGTAAAGAAATATGAAAGAAGTAATCTGTCTGGACAACCAGGGGCCAAGATGTAGAAAATAGGGGGGCAATAGGGGGTGCAGAAGGGACCAGTGTACAATGGAAGTACAAGACTGCCTTTGTTTAAAGCTCCAGTTCATCTAAGGCTGGCCCTGTTGATTGCAGTCAGACATCTGAGGTGTGTATAGTCAATAAAGTGGTTAGAATGAGTGGGAAACAAGACTGTACCTGAAAGTGACTGACCCCCATCTGTTGCTTGATCATGGGTAGTAGTCATTAGCCAACTGTAATATAGCCCCACATCATTCTGATTAGCGACACCATTCACTTGCTTTCTGTAGTCCCTCCTTTCTTCAATTCCTACTGCATGCACTATAAGGCACTGAGTGACTTCCTTTGTGGTTAACAAAAGTAACAGGAAAGAAATCTAAACTGGTATATCCCCCCCCCCAAGAGACATTCTAAAATGATAAAATACTTTCAACTTTGTTCTTTATATTATGACAGTTTTATTTAAGGGTGTTGACTGTTGACTAGTCTGCACTATATATCCATTTGAATACATATCTTCTACCAGGAGTGACTCATAATCTGTTTATAGAAGATACACATTTTATTAGTGAAAGACAAGTTAACTCCACAATATTTTTATACAGCTACATTCTTCATTCATTTATTCCCTGATTACTTGCTTAATCCAGTTATACACAAAACACTTACCAATAAATTATAACAACTAGGTATTGATGTGCTCTTGTTAAGAGAGATAGCTGCATGGCTTACAAATTGGACATGGCAAGTATCATACAGCAATTGGACAGATGAAAGTCTTTGTTACAGCTGAGGTGTCCCACCGGGCTCTGTTCTGGGCCCATGCTTATTTAGATTGTATCTTTCAAACCTATCTTTTTCATCTAAGGTGTTCTACAGTCTGTATGCAAATGACTTTAAATTGAGTAAACTGATTACATGTGTTACATACAGAGCATGTCTGCAAAAGAACTTGACTAAATTGACCATTTGGGCACAGGAGAACAATATGATGATAAATACATCAAAAACTAAGCATAAAATAAATTCTGAGGTGACTATTTAATACAGCACACAATGACTAAGACTGAAGATTAATTTAATTACCTGGGTATAGGAGTTGATCCAGCTTTGAGGTTTTCTAATCATATCAACCAATTGTTTAATGATAGTTATAGAACTTTAGTTGTATAAAAAGATTTATAAAGTCTAGGAAATCAGACATGATGAAGTTATGTTTTGTTACTTACTTTAGAGACCAAAACTTGAGTATGGAAAATAATATGGAAACCTTATAAGAAAACAAGCACGAGTAAATTACAAAGAGTAAAACAGAAATATACCAAGGGCATCTATGTATGTGAAAATTTATGAAAGACTAAAATATCTGAACTTGTACAGTGTCTATTATTTAAGAGGAGATTTTATTCTGGATTCAGGTATATGGGATGTTTAGAGATAACTACATCTGGGAATGTTTGGGGTTATCAAAAAGTAGTAGAGAATCATCAGACAACCAATGTAGAAGATTCCATAGGAATGAGAAGTGTATTAATTGGTTCTCTGAGAGTGGAGCTGATGCATGGAACAGACTACCAAATTACATTAAAGCAAGTACTAATTTATATATTTTAAGAACAGCTTGGACACATTATGGGAACAACTGTTTTGGTATATTGGTAGCTTAGAAGGGTAATGATTTCCATGCTTGAAATATTTGTATGTATATATGCATGTATTTATACAGTACAGGTTCATGAGGTGCCACAGCCTGTCCCTGCATTCACTGAGTACAGGATATTAAAATTAATGCTGAACAGGGAATTAACTATCACACACACACACACACACACACACACACACACACACACACACACACACACACACACACGCACAGCACAAACACTATGGGCAATTTGGAGGATCACCATTTCACCTACTGCTCATCTCTTTGAAATGTAGGAGAAAACCAAAAGCCACAGGAAAAAAAACACTCATTGTCACAGGGAGGCTGCATTTTTCTGCATAACAGTGACTGACCTGGAGTGAAATGCAATCCTCACAATTTCCTGTGAACTTGCAATGTTCTTCTGCCATCCACAAAACTAATTAGCAAGTAGAACAGAAAATACTGCATAACTGTCGTGGGCTACAGTCAGGTATTAGGGTTTGATGTTTTTCAAACTTTGCTTACTACATTTTGAATTTCTGTGTCTATCCCAAAGATATGACAGGATAAGTCCTTCCTCTACTTTCACGGCTTTCAGACTAAGAATCATTCCTATGTTATTTAATGCATACACATATAACCTTTTGCTAAGTTGCCTGGTTTAAGCTCTCCAGACACAGCAGCTTGAAATACCAGGGATGAGATTGAATACGAGTTCAATACTAATTAATTTATTATATCTGATAGATATGATGGAGGTCAGCAGTCTTGGCATGGCATGAACTCATGTTAGATTTGGAGTTAGAAGGGTGGTTTACCATTTATACATGGTTATGACTGGATGGTAAAAGTTCAATTATATCTACATCATTCTTGTATCTCTCTCTTCATTTTTGATGGTGGAGTATATCATAAATTCATAAGTTTACAGGTAAGTAGTAGGCTAGCTGCCCTTGCAGACCATTTTAAACCTAGCTGATTTTACTTTCAAAGGTGAGAATCAAACCCAGTACCTTGTGACTATGAAGTAAACACTTTAACCATTATACCAGCCACCAACCTTATTGCTGTCTGCTAAGTGTCAACCTAACATGGATGCTTTCCCCATTCTTTACCCCAGAAAGAAGAGTTGTCCATTAGACATGGTATCACTATCTTTTTGCAGACCATTCAACAAGTGCCCATTCTCAAATCTGAGTGTCTGACAGCACAGCCAGATACCTTATTGAGTACTAGTCATAGGATCATAGGATGTTACTAGACTATTGGCCCTGAGGCCCTTATAAGCCTAGCCAAGAGTTCAGCACATGTTTAGACAAGTCAGCACCCGATGCTCCTGTCCAGCAAGGACATGGGTGAAACCCAAGGATGTATTTTCTGTTTCCCATCCAGTTATCCAAGTTGTGCTTAAAAAGGGGTAAAGAGGTACTTTGCTTGATGTGGAAATTGAGTCTATTCAACACATGGGGGAGTCTCTGGGGCACAAATCTGTCCCTCCAACAAGTCCTATTGATGTCACAGACCAGGTTGAGGCAGTGTGTGTGGGTTACTCAAGTGGAGCTTGACTTGCAGATATGTAGCAGTCCTATTAAGGTGGGGTCCAAGATCACCTTGTATGCCAGACAGAGGTCACCTCTGAGGAGTCTTATGAAACTGAGTAGGGGGATAGGGCTTTTAGCCTATCTGTATATGGTGGATTGTTGAGGTCCTGTATTCTCCTGGTGAGGAACCTATGTGGTCTCTCCAGCTGCTGCATGTGCTTTGCGAGGTACATGCCAAACAGGGCATTGTACTCAATAATGAGCATTATAAGGGAAGAATACAGGGATGTTATGACCTCCTTGTCCCTGGTTGAGATACCCTTACTTATGAGGTGGACCATGTAGAAAGCTTTCCATACAATGGAAGCAACATGGTGGTCAAAAGTTAGATTGCTATTAACCTGGGTGCCAAAATCCCTCACAACTGATTGCGTGCTTAGGACATTGTTATTAATTAATGACAGTGCCCAGCTTGCAGTCATCTGCAAATTTGGTCAGCCATAGCCCACTGGTTTTGGTCTGCACCTCAGAAAATTCATTCAGTCATTATTGTCAGCATTAGTGTTTAGCCCCCACCCCACACACACACACACACTTTTTAGTATGCAACTGATTGTGCTTAACTTTATTTATAGCACTTAAAAATAAACCTATAACATTCTAATGCATATTATGTTCCATTACATGGGCAAGAGGACAGGACAAAACACCTTCATTCATCTAGTCTGGTCTTTAGATAAACAGGCACCATGCTGCTTCTACCCATAGCTGTCCTCACCACCATCTTTCTCCTGCTTTTCTTAAAAGCTTATGTAATGTAATGGGAGAGAAAATTAAAAATAAAAATAACTGCAATTTTCCTCTTCTTAATTCACACTGTAACAGATATGTAGGCTACAAGGCTTTGTGAAATGTGCAACAAAAACTGCACTGCGAAATTGCATTTACCAGATGCTGAACATGTTTGGATGATTATGTCATATAGGTAAGAAGATATGTATGGAACCTGCAGCCTTGTTCTGCTGAAAACGTCAGAGATGGTAAAGAGATTTCTCTGGCATAGGCAACAATTGCTTGCCTGTAGTTGCAGGGAAGTTGCAAATGGTGCAATCAAGAAACTCTTGAATTCTAAGTTGAGGCTGTGAAAAATCTAGCATCCAGAAGGCAACAGCAGTATATGAAATCCTCTTAATCTGTCTGCTATTTTTACTGTGTGAGTAAAAACAGACGCAACTCCTTCTGTTTACTATTGGAAGGCAATTATAAGTTAATATATTCTGAGCCAAAACAGAAAGTAAGTCAGTCTTGGTGGTAGCCTTTGGTGTGACAACACAGATGTAAGTTTACTGTTCTGAATCTGTCTATATACTATTCAAGCAACTTAGCAGTTTGGCTTCAGTAGTTTTTCAGAGTCATCCAAGTTACTTATTTAGTTCATGTTGTCCTTTTTACTGTTGTATCCATGCAATTAATTATTTGTCTGTTCTTGTGAAAATCTATATACTGCTGCATATTTAACGTTATCAGTATTGTCTAACTTATTTATTTTCAGAGTAATGACTTTATTTATTCACTTGAAGATCTTGTGACTGTTATTTATTTATGATTGATTTATTTGAAGAAAATGTATGATTTACCACAGTAGATTGTCAAACTGTTGCATCTACCTCCAAAGTGAGGTTGCTTAGAAAATTACCAATGCTGTATTTGTGTGTGCTGTGTGTGTGTGTGTGTGTGTGTGTGTGTGTGTGTGTGTGTGTGTGTGTGTGTGTGTGTGTGTGTGTGTGTGTGTGTGTGTGTGTGCATGTGTGTGAGGCTAATAACATGTTTGGAAGATAGTTACCATGGATAAGTGACACAAGGCCCTGATGTTCACAATGAGAGATGTAAGAAAGGAGATGGGGTGATGTGCCAAAGACTCAGCTCAGAAAGTTTTTATTTTGCAGTCATAGTCAGGGTGTGGATGTTCAAAGCCCACTTCCAGGACAGCAGGGCAGCAGTGCATGTTACTGGTATGGTCTTGAGGCCAGGTTGCATTAGGGGAATTAGGCAGTGAATCAGCTTTCTTTGTATCTTTTCTTTTGGGTACCACTGGTGAAACTCAAAAGACCATTCCTTTGGTACCTTTCAAACTTTTTCTTGCCCCTTATATATCTTACATTGCACTGTTTGGCAGTGGTGGGATTCAACCTCAGGATCAATATGTACATGTTTAGGAAGGTTATCAATGCACAGTATGCTGCTATGCAATCCAGGATGGAACTGACTGCTGTACTGCATGGCATTTGGGAGTATGCTGCCCACCGCCATCAGCATCTCTATGGGGGCATGAACTCCAGAAGCAAAATTATGATTGGTATCATGGGTTCTATGGTGGCATACATCACCTCCTTTGCCCTCTCCATCCCAAGCATTTAAAGTGCCGTAATCACTGTCTTCACTGTCATCACTGCTACATAGCCATTTATGTCCATCATCAAGGTTCAGTACAAACTCAGGGGGGTATGTACAATGAATGCTGCAGGGTGAACACCCAGCATCAGACTCAAGAGATGTGTGATCCTCTTCCACCCTCACTGTGGCAGTCACAGCATCTAATCTTCATTGGCAAGGCACCCCATCAGAAGACTCCATCCTGATCAGGATTCCATAGCAGCACACCTTCCTTCCAAAAAGTGCCACCAAATACCAACCAAGTGTCAGTGTCATGGTCAAGCAATGGCACTCCATTCCTGTCAAAGGTGGATGTGATCTATGACAAAAGATACTTTCCCCCTCACAATGAGACCACAGTCTCTGCCTCCTGTGACATGATCCCCTACTTAATTTGTGTTGACAGCCCCATGCCCCATGTTTCACTGTGTCCCTCAACATATATGCAGATAAAAAGAAAAAAACAGTGTGCATCAGAATCATGAGTTAAGCACCTTCATCTTTATTGACTACATTACAACTGAAGACAAACTAAATTAAAGATATAAAATTAAACAGACCTAATCATGTGACATTCACAACCAATTAAATACTAGTATATAATCATATAAGAACTATAAAACTGACATGCAAAAACCCAGCTAAAGTAAAAAAAATACCACATAAGGTATATATGTCTTTATATCCTTTACATAAACCAGTACCAAAGGTGTATAAAACTACCTCATTAGATCTGCTCTAAAAATGCACTTAATATTTAAATGGCCAATAAGATCATTCTCCATGTCTGTATTTAACTTAATTTGTCATTATAGTTATAACATTTCCTAGTGATAGGCTATATCTTCTCCATTACATAAATAATTTTGTAGCAATATTTTATTCCATGGCCCTCCATATTCTGGTGTTTTCTCTGTTTTGTTTTATTCATTTTATTTTATGCTTTGGCTGGTGAAGATATTTTTGTGTACATGTGCACATAATAATAACTTTGATTGATTACACCCTCCATCTTGTATAGCATGTGACGTGATGTCTGATGCACAGTGTGAACCAGTCATACACTGATTGACATATCCTATTGCTAGCACTGCATTCATCATGCCTGTGTGACGCTGTACTCTCGTTTCTTTATTGTCATGGCACACATTTCTGGACCAGATGCCATCACTTTGCCTGTGGTGCTATGTACTGTGCCCATCACCATCCAGCTGGATGTTGTCTTGCACGTGCTTCTTCCTGATCCAACTCACTTTGCTCCACAAATGGTGCCACTATGGCTTATGTGCCTCTGGTATATCGGCGTGGTCCTAATGCAGCCATACAATGGAGCTATTTTACTTGCTTCCACAGTATCATATTATTTAGCATGAAGCAGCAAAGGCTTCTACCAGGAAAGGACTGAAGTCTCCTAGCAGATGCATCTGGGCAGTGGAGGCATGCCTTCAGCATGTCTAATACCTGTTAAATGATGATGTGCCACATTCTACTAGAGTTTAGTAACTCTAAAAATGATGAACTTGTGTCATTAGCCAGGGTTCAAGAGGCATCTAGCATTAACTGCAATAGATGCAGATGTACATTTGTGAGGAATAGTGTATATGTTATCTCATGTTTAGTCTTGCACATATATTCTGCACTTACAAACCTTATGGCTCTGTGAAATATCACCTTGGAATTGGAGATATTGCTGGCATTTTGACATATGTGTGATTCACTGGAACAGATACATTGATAATAATAATATTCCATGTGTTGCACACTACTGGAAATTCACAGAATGATTACCTGTTTACATACGACTGTGACTGTGAACCAGGTGGGGCCTCTATTGCCACATATATACTGTATGTGGCATTCAATACCTCTAGGAGATGTACAGTGACATAGACACCTCACATAGGGGTGATTCTCCCCTGTTTTCCTGGTTGAGGAATTGATTATGTATTCTTAAGGCTGATGTCTATGATATTTGTAACATGCTCCTTCTTGGTCTCTGAAACATCCCAGTAGCTGGGATAGTAATTGCTGTGCATACCACTGTTTTTACAGTGATTGGTATGCCATGAATTCCTGTAGAGTCCACTTGTGGCAACACATGTCTGTCAGGATCCTAATAATGTCCCAGGCGACACAGAACACTGTCTTGATTGTACATATTTGCATACCATTACTGCCTCATTTGGATATGCACAGTCATTTGGGTAAAGTAGTGTATTTTTACATTCTATCAAGCACTTGTTTTCTCATCAAGGTCAGTAAATTTTCCTTCTAGTGCACTGGGAGGAAGCCTGGTCTGTCTAGGTTGAGGAAACACTTGAGATTTCTGCAGGTAGTTTATTGGCTGGAAAGTTTATTAATCAGCTTATTTTTAGTTCCTTTATAAATTCTGTACAATTGAGTGGTTCTTGGCTCATTTATACAAAGCAAAATACTTTTATTGAATAATCACACTTATATGAGCTGTTTAAGGTACACTGCTGTATCCATATCTTTAAGTTTGTTTGTGGTAGTACCTCACTCAAGATAACAAAAATACAACAAGAATGTCCCCAAAGTATGAAAATATGACAAAAAGGCCAGTAAAAAATATAGAAATCATCAGCTTGCACTTTATTTACAAGAATGTCTCAAGTCTCTAGCACTTCGGCAAGAAATGCCTTCCAGGGGTACATTATTAAGGAAAAAACAGTGCCATTTTATACAAACACTATCTATCAATTATAAAACACTTTAATTAATATCTAAAACATTAAATACTGTATTTCTATTATACTTAGAAAACAATTATATCAAAAGTTTCCATGAACATTCAGTATTAAGTCCACAAGAACTTAAAGTATTGTATTTTAAAATATAAATACTTTCTTTATATAACAAATGATGTTTATTCTTAAACTCAGAGTTGCCAACACCCCAATTAACTTGTTCTAGGATGCTGGCTTGCAGAGAGTCTGGATTGTTATTGTGAAACAACTTAAAATGCATGGCAACAGGACTAGCAACTTTTTTTTCATTTTTATGTCTTTAATGTGCTCCTGCAGTCTCAATTTAAAACTTCTCTTAGTTTCACCTATATAAAAGAGACTGCAGGAGCGTCTAAGAAAATAAATAACATTGGATGTTACCCAAGTAAAATGTCATTTAGGACTAAAGGGAACACCATTGATATAATTAAAAAAAATAACAACATATTTGCATGCTGAGCATCTAGTACAACCACTAGTGCCCGGTGTACCTAAAGTGCTGCATAACTTATCCACTGGCTTAACAAATTTATTGTGTACAATGATGTCATGTATGTTCCTACCTCTTGTGTACAAAAATATAGGAAATCTACATAATGTATCACAAAATACTTTAAATTTAAATAAAAATGACCAAAAATGCTTTATTATCTTAACTTGTTCATGAGAAAAAACATTGTAAGAAATAACTATATACATTTGCTGAACTTCTAACTTATCTTGTCTGGTATTACTGTCAGTGTATCCTCTGTACTGTTTCATAACAGAGATACTGGCTGCTGACAAATTATTTTGTATCAAAGAATTATTTTTAGTTTAACTAGTGTCTTCTGGATATCTTTCATAAAATAACCCCTTCTCAAGAACTTATTAATAGAAGTTCACATTTCCTTGTATAATTGCTTTTCATCAGTACATAGTCTGTAAACTCTCAGTAACTCTCCATAGGATAAAGAATCCAGCAGATGAGGATGGCAACTGGTTCTATATAAAAAATGATTACTGTTGTCAAACGTTCGATGAATTTTAGTTTTAATTTTTCCCCCACTACACCTGTTAAATCAATATCCAGAAAACTTATAGTTTGGCCCTATTGAAGTCCATCAAATTTTATTTGAAACCTGTTTACATTCAAATCTTTAACAAAGGCAGATAAATTAGTCATCCCACCCTTGCACAAAAATACTAGGTCATCTATAAATCTATAATAGGAAACAACACAAGTTCTAAAAATATTATGTCTATATAAATATTCCACCTCATAAAGGCCCATAAAAAGATTTGCATAGGCAGGTGCAAATGATGCATCCATGGCAGTGCCTATTTTCTGAACATAAATATCTTCACAAAAATAAAAATAATTATTAATAAGACAAAATTCTATCAATTCTAATACATAATTACTTAGTGGACTGTCTCCTAAGAAAAACTTAGTAGCTTCTAAACCATGTTGATGTTGTATAGAAGTGTATAGACTTTTAACGTCAACAGACACCCAATACATGTCTTCAGTCCACTCAATGACTTTAATTTTAACTAAAAGGTCAAAAGAATCTTTTATAAATGATGGTAACTTCATTGCATCGGGTAATAAATAACTATGCAGAAGTACACCTATTTTTCGTAAAAAATAATGAGTAGCAGAGATAATGGGCCTTCCTGGGGGGTGTTGCATGCTTTTATGAAGCTTGGGTAAACAGTAAAAATATGCTATAGAATTATTTTCATTATATAGCTTTTTGTCTACATCTTGTTTAGGAAAATACCCAAGTCTGTAACCTTTAAAAATTAAAAGTTGAAATTCTTTTTGTGCATTTTGATAATCACTCACTGTCACCTTAACACATACGTATTACTAAGATGTTCCATGCACATTTCCATATACTAATTAGCATGCATTATTACTAAACAGCTCCCCTTGTCAGAGGGTTTAAAGACCATAGGTTCATAGGTTCATACAAGGCTATCTGCCCTAGGGCATTTATAAGCCTAGCCAGAGTGTGTTTGGCTTTCACCACCCATTTTAAATTAATTTTGCTATGCCCTTTTTCGAGGTTAATATACTGTGCCTCTGTCTAACAGTGACACAGAAGTGATACCCAGGGTAAACCTACAATCTCCCATCCACTCATCAAGGTTCCTCTTGAAGAGTGTCAATGAGGGACTCTGCCTAACCTGGACTGGGATTTTATTCCAGAGTGAAGGGAGCCTCTGGGTTATGAATCTGTCCCTCCAGCATGTCCTATTTATTTCAGTGCTGAGGTTCAAGTCTCGAGCGTGTAGCTCGATGGGATTTGGATTTTCTGAGGTGCAGCATGTCCATTAATTCCAGGTTGGACATGGCTTTATAAGTCAGGCACAGATCGCCTCTGAGCAGGCGGTATGCCACTGAGTAGAGCTGGAGTTTCTTTAACCGGGCAGCATATGGCATCTGTTTGAGCCCTTTGATCCTCTTGGTGAGGTACTTTTGGGGTCTTTCCAGTTGCTGCAGGTGTCTGGTAAGGTACATCCCAAAAGGGGCATTGTACTCAATTATGAGCCTGATGAGGGATGAGTAAAGAGGCACGATGACCTCCCTGATCTAGATGTGAATCCCTTCATGATTAGGTGGGCTATATAAAATGTTTTTCTAACCACTTTGGCCACGTGGTTGTCAAATGAGAGATTGCTATCAACTTGGGTCCCCAGGTCCCTAATTACTTCTTCTGTACTTAATGGATTACCACCTATGTGGTAATTTGTGGGCACTTTGTTTTTGCCAAAGGGGATGACTATACACTTTTTGGCGTTTAGCTTGAGGCCATGGCTCTGGCACCAGTTGTCTGTTTCTATGAGGCCCTTTTGGAGGATGCTTGTGTCAGCTGGAGAGTCGATTATGGCACCCAGTTTGCAGTCATCTGCGAACTTGGTCAGCCACAGCCCTTCCGTGTTGGCCTGTACCTCCAAGAAATATATACCGAACAAGAGAGGTCCCAGGACTGAGCCTTGTGGGACGCCACTTGTAACTGGTTTGGAGACTGACATGGCTCCAGCAATTCTAACCATGTGGGTCCTGTCCTTGAGCCAGTTTGCAACCCATCTAGTGACATAGGGGTTTATATTTAAGCTGGTGAGCTTATCTATAATGCCCGAGTGGGGTATTGTATCAAAGGCTTTTGCGAGGTCCAGGTAGGCTGTGTGGACCACCTTCCCTCCAATGGCCTTGGTGACTGTTTCAAAGAAATCGACCAGGTTTAAGAGGCAGGATCTGCCCTTAACAAAGCCAAACTGGGTAGGATCCAGTGTCTGTAGGTCCCCAATATCTTTATTTATGAGGTCCATGATGATCCTTTCCATAGTTTTGCAGACCAAGCTAGTCAGGCTTATGGGGCTATAGTTTCCAGGATCCGTTGAGGCACCACCTTTGTGGAGAGGGACCACTGTTGCTGTACACCACTCTTTGGGTATATATCCTGTAGTAAGGCTGAGATTGAACAGTAGTTTTATGTTTGGGTTTAGCTCTTCTTGGAGTTCATGTAGGATGCAGCCAGTGACACTGTCTGGTCCCATTGATGTTGTGTTTTTTGCTTTGGAGAGGCTCTTACCTGAGCATCTGAGATGTCAGGGGGGCAGTACTCTGCTGGGATAGATATTTGCCCTTTTGGTGGGGAGTTTGCACTGAACCTGTCAGCTAGGATGTTGGCAATGTCTGTGGGTTCGGTGTATTTGTTGTCATTTTGGACTAATTCTGAGCATATCTGGGAATGCCCACCCAGGTTCCTAACATAACTAAAGAAAGCCTTGTGATTATCCTTAGTGTCCTGTGCAATTTTTCTCTCAAAGCTGGCCTTAGACGATTTTATGAGTGCCCATAGTTTTTTGCTAATACTGATCAGAGATGCCTTCCCTTTTTGGGACTTTGCTCTATCATGTAGTATCTTCCTCCTTCTATTGTATAGTTTGTTTATGGCTGGGGTCCACCAGACAGGACGTCTGCCTTTGGAGGATTGGGTCTTGGTTTTATTTGGGATTGCATGATCCATGCATTCCTGAAGGTGTTCATAGAATGAGTTTATAAAGGATTCTGCAGTCTGGGCCGTATTTTCCACAGGCCCGGGGGCTTTGAAGGATTCCACCTTGGTTTTGAGGAGTGTGAAATTTGCTTTAGAGAAGTTTTTCACTGTGGTTTTCTAGGCAGGGGTTGGGGACGGGATGTGAATATCCAGTGAGATTAGTTTATGGTCTGATCTTACCAGTGAGGGATACACTTCTGGTCTAGAGCATAGAGTCCTCATGTTGGTGATGATCAGGTCCAGTATGTTTTCCCCTCTTTTGGGAGTGGTAACAGGTTGTTCCATAGCATTTGAGTTTATAAATTCTAGGAACCTTTGGGCTGGGGTGTTGGAGCTAGAGTAATGCTCCCAGTCTATATTTGGGTAGTTGAAGTCGCCCAATATAATGGTGTTTGAAGAGACCTTCATATTTTCCAGTGTTCTCAGGAAGGCCGAGTGGGGTTCCTGGGTTTGGGAGGGTGGTCTGTAGCAGGCTATAAACTGGAAGGCAGTTTTACCCACTGTTAGTTGCACATGGATAGTCTCTGATGCTTTGTGCTGTACCACCAACCTGGAGGTGTGGGTATCTTTGACAAATATTGATACTCCCTCTCCTTTTGTGGTTCGGTCCAAGTTTTGGGGCCGAAAAGCATGGTATGAGGTATAACCTGGTAGTGCTGGGGTGCTCTCGGGAGCCTTGAATCAGGTTTCTGTTACTGCACAGATATCAATGTTCTCCATGCTAAGGAGAGTTTTGAGTGCATGCATCTTGAGGTATAGACTTCTGGCGTTGAGTAGCATTACTCTTAGTTTCTTATCCCTTGTGATACCTATGGAGGTGGGTTTGTCTTTTGAGCCTTGCCTAAAAAAGGCACTTTGGGGGTAGCAAGAGCCTTTGCCAATATCTGAAAGCCCAGGGGTGACAGGTGCAAGCCGTCCCTAGCAAAGCATCATGGCTTGTCGAGCATGTTATCCCAGGCTGACAGGCATTGGATCCCCTTTGAATGACACCAATACTTAAGCCAATTGTTG
This sequence comes from Protopterus annectens, assembly GCF_019279795.1. Classification (NCBI taxonomy): domain Eukaryota; kingdom Metazoa; phylum Chordata; order Ceratodontiformes; family Protopteridae; genus Protopterus; species Protopterus annectens. Next base: position 572,216,183 of record NC_056733.1, on the reverse strand, counting down.
AAATTGATCATCTTGTCTTCATATTGTGGCATCATTCTTGGTGACAGTAAGATGCTACTCAAGGTCAGGGTCACACCGGTCTGGGCTACATGCTCAGAGAGCTCCTCTATGTCTCTTTTCATGTAGTCCAAGGAGGTACGTCTCAGGTCATTCACACCAGCATGGACAATGACTGAGTCATATTTGTACTTGCCTTGGAGTGACCCGAGTGCTTGTGTTATGTGGCGGATCCTAGCACCCGACAGGCAGCTCACTGTGACCTTCTCCTTGTACATCCTGGTGAGCGGGACGTCAGTGTGCCTGACGATAGAGTCACCTATTACAAGTGTATCAGGTGTGTTGTTTAGCCTTAAGGGCTGTGACTGTTTGGCACACTGGCTTTCTGAGCTATGTGTTGCACATGTTTTATTTTGGGGTAGCAGTTGCTTGGGTGTCTGCTTTGGAGGTCTCTGCTGCTTAGGCAGATTTTTATTTAGAGCCTCCGAGTATGTTTTTGTGTGTTTATGTGTTTGGTTTGCTGTCATGGTAGGTCTATGTGAGACTGGAATTGTAGTGAGTGTGGTTTCCTTCTCCTCCTGACTGGTTATGCCAGTACTGAGTTGATAGAGCTTAGCCTCCAGTTTGGCTATATGGTTGCATCTCTCACATGTGTTGGAATTTGTTGGGAGGAGGAGAGAGTTGTCTGTGTACATGAGACAGTTGTAACATTGCCTCAAGATTCCCAGATTCACCAGCTGGACTGGAGAGGAGATTGACAACTGACCTTTGGACATACTAGAATAGTATTGGGAATTCCTTTATAATTGAAAAAAAGGCCAATGGGGAACAAGGTACTCAAGGGGAGTTTGTGAGGGTGTAGTGCTTTTAATTTTTTAGTGCTGACTTATATAATTGCTTTAGTGAGCAAGTGCCAGGTAACTTAAATGCAATGTGTTACAGGTAACTTAAATGCAAAAATGACAAACAGTAACTTTCTTTCAAGTGAAACAAGGAAATAAGTACAGTAAGCAATGCAGATATCACTAGGGATCCACAGAAGCGCTGAAAAGCCGTGTTTTAGGTGGAATTAGCGTTTCAGGGAAATAACAAGCAAACAAACAACAAGCATACAAACAAAGCTAGATTCAGCAGGCCTGGATCTAGTCTATGCTACAGCAAGCAAGGTGTACCAATTTCAGTAAGAAACAATTCAAATATGCAGGCACTATAAGCCTTTAACTAGAAATTCCCAGCTCAGAAGGGCAGAGTCCAGCCTCTCCTCCCACAAGAGTGCAGACCACGAACCTTCTTAATGTAAAATAACTGGCCTGAAGCTCAAGTGCTTAAACCAGAACTAATACACTTTTAGAATAACAGACACTGAGCCCTCAATCAGCAGTTCCCAACTTAGAAGGATGTAAGCTACCTGTCCTGCCACCACAGTGCAGGCCACAAACCTTCCTAATATAAAACAACTGGTCTGAAGCCCAAGTGCTTAATCCAAAAGACTTAGAAAGATAGCTACACTTTAATCAAGTTACTACCAAGCAGTAATAAATACAATTGAATACTTTAAAGAATGCCTGGATTAGTGCTCAAGTTATACAAACAAAGCTAGATTCAGCAGGCCTGGATCTAGTCTATGCTACAGCAAACAAGGTGTACCAATTTCAGTAAGAAGCAGTTCAAATATGCAGGCACTATAAGCCTTTAACCAGAAATTCCCAGCTCAGAAGGACAGAGTCCAGCCTCTCCTCCCACAAGAGTGCAGACCATGAACCTTCTTAATGTAAAATAACTGGCCTGAAGCCCAAGTGCTTAAACCAGAACTAATACACTTTTAGAATAACAGACACTGAGCCCTCAATCAGCAGTTCCCAACTTAGAAGGATGTAAGCTACCTGTCCTGCCACCACAGTGCAGGCCACAAACCTTCCTAATATAAAACAACTGGTCTGATCCCAAGTGCTTAATCCAAAAGACTTAGAAAGATAGCTACACTTTAATCAAGTTACTACCAAGCAGTAATAAATACAATTGAATACTTTAAAGAATGCCTGGATTAGTGCTCAGGTTATACAAACAAAGCTAGATTCAGCAGGCCTGGATCTAGTCTATGCTACAGCAAACAAGGTGTACCAATTTCAGTAAGAAGCAGTTCAAATATGCAGGCACTATAAGCCTTTAACCAGAAATTCCCAGCTTAGAAGGGCAGAGTCCAGCCTCTCCTCCCACAAGAGTGCAGGCCACGAATCCTCTTAATGTAAAATAACTGGCCTGAAGCCCAAGTGCTTAAACCAGAATTAATACACTTTTATAATAACAGACACTGAGCCCTCAATCAGCAGTTCCCAACTTAGAAGGATGTAAGCTACCTGTTCTGCCACTACAGTGCAGACCACAAACCTTCTTAATGTAAAACAACTGGTCTGAAGCCCAAGTGCTTAAAATAAAAGGCTTAGAATGAGTTACACCAAGCAGTAATAAATACAATTGAGTACTTTTAAGATGACGCAAAAGCAAAATAAAGTAGGAAGAAACACAAATACAGTAAAAGCAGATAGTTCATGTTGTTCCTCCATTTTTTTAAGAATTTTCCATTCATCTTGAGGCAAAATTGGATATTGCTGGTCATCCGTATCCCAGTCTGTAGAGCCTCTAGAAGTGTTTGAAAACATGACATGAACTGCCTGCATCATTATAACCCCTTTTGGCACTATTAACAAGCTGTTGATGTGGTTTGGTCTTGTTTGCTTCCCAAATGAAAGCCTTATGGTTATTGTAGTCCCTTGAATCTCTTTGTAGTTTTGTTTTTTTTTTCTTTTTCATGAGATCCTGTTCAGGATCAATCCGTTTATCATTAATGTCAACTAGCTGGGCCTGTAAGAGAGCAGAACTAATTTTAGCTGCCAAAGAATTACACAAAGTAGAAATTTCTTCCTTCCTCTGCAATCAAATGTCCCGTTATATAGAGATATTTACCCACTCAGTGGCACACCAATAGGTGGCTGGAATCCATCTATCTTGAAGCCCTTTTTCTGCTTCATCTGAAACATCAAAAGGTTTAAATGGATTTTTAAAGGCACACAGCCCCCTCGGTGTAATGTCAAGCTGAATATAATGATACAGGCTCAAAATGTTAAGATAAACTGCAGTTTCTTTCATCATAAGCTGTTCTAGCTTGTAAATTATATCAGACACATCCATAGAAAAAAAAAAGAGTGGTTCTTACAGTCAAAAGGATTGGCTATACGTTGTTTACGACCATCTTCAATAAGATGTTCCCAGTTGATAAAATTCTGCTCAACTCTCAAACCAGTTCCTGAAGACGTTTCTCAGTTAGACAGCATATACTGATCCATGCTTTTTTGAGTAGCATCCATATTCTCATCTCTCAAAATCCTCAGTAGTTTGTTATTCGGATCACTGGCTATGTAGCAGCAACAAAAATTCAACAAGAATGTCCCCAAAGTATGAAAATATGACAAAAAGGCCAGTAAAAAATATATCCTCCAGATACTCTCTTACCATGCTTTTACATTAAGAAGACTGGGATTATTTATCTAGTGGCTGTAAGTGTTTACCTAGTCTTTCTTTCTGAGCTGAGAAACCCATAAAAAGGCTCTAAGTATTTTTTCTTTGCACTTCTCTTGTATACTGTGACTGTTTAAACAAACAAAAAAATTTACTGTTTAGGTTCATAGGTAGGTACTAGGCTATTGGCCCAAGGGCCTAAGTAAGCCTAGCCAACAAGGTTCCCTGGCTTACGCCACCCAAGAAAGCTATTTTCCTGTGCCCCTGTCACGCAGAGCCACAGAAGTGATCCCCGGGGTGTATTTCCTATTTTCCATTCACTCATCAAGATTTTTCTTGAAGAGTGCTAATGAGGAACTTTGCTGCCTCTTTGCACTGTATTTTACCACTGCATTTGTTGCACTTTGGCTGTATTTCACACCAACTGCTGTTTTTACTTAATGTAAGAAAAGATATGTTTCTGCTGTTTTATTCTGCTGCTATTATTAATTCAAGAAAAAACTGCAATGTTTTACACTGTTGCTTATTTAATTTAAAACAAAATGTATACTGCTTTTTCTGTTGTTCCATTGTATTTCTGTTGACTGTAGTATAGATTTGATTCATACCAGCTGAATTCAGTTCTGTTTGTGGACTAAGCATTAAAACTCAGGTCATCCTTTTTGTAGAAACCCCCTTTACCCTTGTGGCAGGAATATACAGTAGGACTATCTAATTGAAGGTTACTGGTTCAGGACTCCGTTTAAGCTATTTCATTCTTGCAGGGTTCAGTTTGAGCTTTTTCATTGGTTTCTTTGTATTAGCTGCTTTGTTCTTGCTTGTGCATAGTGCACCACTGAGCACCACTGCTCAGAGGGGTAACTCTTGGCGGTTATAGATGCAAAAGTGCCAGCAGAAGTATTTCTCCTTAGATGCGGCTGCTATTTAGCAGAGCCATTCTTTAATAGCTCTTAGCTGTTCAATGAACCACCCAGCAGAGATTCTACCTTACTTATCAATATCAGACCTTATAGATCCCTCTTTTTTATAGACCTCCTACTGTATACCCCATAGGTTAGTCACCCTAAAATAGCTCTCTGCCTGATACCCCCATCTTTTTCTCCTTATCTGCTGAGATACCAGGTTCAAACCTTGCATTATGGACTGTCAGTTTCCCTTTGTTTCTCCTGCCAGGCTGGTGGACATGTTTTTTTGAGGCAGTGTAGCAACTGCCTCGTGTACACTGACAACCCCTTACTCCTAAATCACTCAAGTACAATTTGCAAGAGATGCTCCTACACTAAGAATCTGGAATCACTTCTCTCTTGCACCCAGAACAGCAACTCTAAACAGGTTGTCAGTTCACACACTATGAATATTATTTGTAATATGCACCCAACACTTAAACCTTCATATTCCAGAAACCTACCTAAACACCAGAGATCTCTAAAACACAAATATGCTACACCTAACACAACACCCACAGAACCCAATGCACATAAAAACACTAGCACCTGTGTCTCACCAAATAAGCCCTTAAGGCAATGCACAACTATTCCAAATGTTTTAGTTATAGGCAACTCTACAGAGAGACATACAGATCCCCCACTCACCAAGTTGAATAAGGAAAAGGTTACAGTCAGCTGACTCTCTGGTGCAAGGATTCACTAGTCCACACATGCACTCAAGTCTCTCAACAACAAATACCGTTATGACTGCATCATAAGTCATGTTGGTGTGAACGACCTGAGATGTACCTTTCTGGACTATATGAAGAGAGACGTGATTGAGCTCTCTGAATATATGTGTCCCAGGCAGGTGTGTCCCTAGCTTTGAACAGCATTTTGCCTTTATCTAGGATGATACCACAATATAAACAGAAAATGATTTACTAAAATAATTGGCTTAGTTTCTTGTGTTATTCTAAGGGGATCCAGTTCCTGTCAGCCTGGGACAACATGGTGGATAGCTCATGCTGCTTTGCCAGAGATGGTCTTCACCTGACACCTCTTGGCTTTTGGTTGCTGGCTAAGGCACTTGCTTCCACCATAATGCCTCTTTTAGGCAAGTTCACAACAACAAAATTTCCAATGTGAAAATATCAAACAAAAAGAAACTATGGGTCATGCTGCTAAATGCTAGGAGCTTAAATTAGAAACTGCACTCTCTGGAAGCACTCCTCTCCCTGGAAGATGTTGGCATCTGTGCAGTCATGGAAATCTGTCTCAAAGCCACAGAAAGGCTAAATGCTAGGAGTTTAAATCAGAAACTGCACTTTCTTAGAAGCACTCCTCTCCCTGGAAGATGTTGACATCTGTGCAGTCACAGAAATCTGGCTCAAGGCTACAGAAAGTACCCCAGCCTTGCAAGGCTATAATGCCTTCTACACTTTCAGACCTCAAATTTGAAAGTGTGAGAACCAAAGGAGGTGGAGTATCTATCTTCATTAAAGATAATTACACCTGTAGACTGGTTAGACAAGAAAACTCTATGGAGCTACTACAAGTCCAAATTACTGTGGGTAAGACCTCCTTCAGGTCATCATCAGCTACAGGTCTCCTTCCACGAAAAAAGATGCCTACACAGCTTATTTAGACCTACTTGAGACAATTAAGGTACAACATAACACCATAGTCATGGGTGACTTCAACTATCCTTCTATTAATTGGAAAACGTATACGAGCCCAAACTCACTCCTACAAACTTTACTGGACTTTGCTAACTCAAATGACCTGGAACAAATAGTGCACCATCTCTCAAGTGGCTCCAAAATTCTAGACTTGGTCCTTACCAAAATGAGTTACCAATGCAACACCTCAAGTGTACGGGCCACACTAGTTAAACCCAACCATAAATCAGTCATTTTTGAAGTAGCAATAGCACCAGAACTCCCCAAAGGAGAAGTCAGGCTAAAAAACTTCACCACAGCTAACTATACCCTCCTAAAGGAAGGTATAATTGACTTCCATGCTCCATTTTCCACAGATGGCATTGACAGCTTTATTAAGGTTAAAACAAAAAGGTGAACCAGTTGTGAAGTTGTCCAAAAGCCCTTGATGGTGCTGGTAATAAAACAATCCAATGGCTAAAAGAGAAACACCAGGTTGAACCAAAATCCAAAACAGAAATTTATTAAGCGCTTTTCGTTTGCTTGATAAGCAAACTTCTTCAGACAAATCACACACTGCCAAAATGCACCATTTAAAATGCCTGGAACATCACCAATTAGATACAATCAATTAGTATAAATTGAAAGCAATAAATGCTAAAAGGTGCATGTGGATAAATTTAAGTTAAAATAAAATAAATACATTTAACTTCCGGAAACTACCAAGTTCCTTAAGGAATACAAAGTAGTAATTAAAAATACATTAAAAGTACATTAAAAAATAAGTAAACTGAAAAAATATATATGGAAAATAAATAGACACAGAAGTACCCAAAAACAAGTCTTTATTGGACATTATAGAATAAATATTTATTTTACTTTCCTAGTGGTTTCTTGTTTGAGGCTTACATATTTTTGTAACTTTGTAATAAGTTTAGTTAAGCCTTACTTTAAATGGTACTTTTCATTTTCAATATATTTTTTAATATTTTTTCAGCACATCTTGTTTTGGGTACTTCTGTGTCTATTTATTTTCCATATATATTTTTTCAGTTTACTTATTTTTTAATGTACTTTTTAATTACTACTTTGTATTCCTTAAGGAACTTGGTAGTTTCCGGAAGTTAAATGTATTTATTTTATTTTAACTTAAATTTATCCACATGCACCTTTTAGCATTTATTGCTTTCAGTTTATACTGATTGTATCTAATTGGTGATGTTCCAGGCATTTTAAATGGTGCATTTTGGCAGTGTGTGATTTGTCTGAAGAAGTTTGCTTATCAAGCAAACGAAAAGCGCTTAATAAATTTCTGTTTTGGATTTTGGTTCAACCTGGTGTTTCTCTTTTAGCCATTGGATTGTTTTATTACCAGCACCATCAAGGGCTTTTGGACAACTTCACAACTGGTTCACCTTTTTGTTTTCACTAGTTGGTGGTTCTTTGTTTTAGCTTTATTAAGGTATACACTGATGCCCTATATAAACATCTACACAAATGTACAGACACAGGCATGCCAGACAGGATTAAAGCAAGATCCTCAAGAAAAAAACAAACCATCCTGGTGGATGCCTAGCATTAATAAATTAAGCAATAAGCAAAAGACGTTGCTGTCTAAAAATACAAAAAGTGAGATCCCAGAACTGGAAGACCACTGTCCTCAGCCTAAACAAGCAAATGAGACAACTCATAAAATATTCAAAGAGCAACTATGAGAAAAATTTAGCAACCATAGCCAAGGATATCCATAAGGCTTTCTTCAGCTACGCCTGCAACTGAAAAGGTAGGACTCAGATGTGTGCTGAACTAATTGTAGATGGCATCACACACACTGACCCTGTGATAATTGCAAACCTGTTAGCAGAGAGATTTGGTGAAAAATTCTACCCCCTCTTCCCCTCACGCATACCACAAACCATGTCTTCATCATCTCCTCCTCCATGCATCTCCAAAGAGCAAGTCATCAATGCTCTCTCCAAGGTTAAGGACACAGTCTTCATGGGACCAGATGGCATTCCAACCTGTGTTATTAATTTTCTAAAACAAGAGCTAGCTACTACATTAGGCAGTCTATTCAACCACAGCTTGAGTACTGACTTTGTCCCCACTGAATGGAAAACAGCTATTGTTATCCCCCTCCGCAATGGCATCTCGGCAACAGACCTGGGTAACAATAGAACCTTAAGTTTAACCAGCACCATCTGTAAGGCAATGGAATGAATCATCATGGACCTCAGTAAATAAGGACAAAGGTGACCTCCAAGCCCTGGATCTGTCCCAGTTCAGTTTGGTCAAGGGCAGGTCATGCTTGCTAAACCTGGTGGACTTCTTTAAGAATGTGACCAGAGCCATAGACCAGGGCAAAGCAATGCACACAGCCTATCTTGACTTGGCCAAAGCCTTTGACACCATCCCACATTCAGGAATCATTGACAAACTAACCCAGTTGAATATCAACCCCTATGTTGTCAGGTGGGTTGTAAACTGGCTCACAGATCAACAACATTCAGTCAAAGTGACTTTACCTCTATCAGCAGACCTGTCACCAGTAGGGTCCCACAAGGGTCAGTGCTGGGCCACCCTCTTGTTTGACATATACTTCTCAGATGTCCAGGACAAAACAGAGGGGCAGTGGCTAACCAAGCTTGTGGATGATTGCAAATTAGGCGCTATTATTGAATCCCCTAGCGATGTCAGAGTACTTCAAAAGGGGCTTACACAGACCAATGATTGGTGCCAAAGCCATCGTCTTAAACTAAATGCTAAAAAAATGCATCATCATTCCCCTCAGTAAAAACAATGTCCCTGCTGATTATAAAGTAAACAATAATACCCTAAGTACCAATTCAGTAGTGAGAAATCTGGGAACAAAATTTAACTGTGGCCTCATCTTTGACCACTATTTGTCTACTGTGGCAAGGAGGGCATTCTACATCACTCACCTGATTAGCAAAGGCATTGCCTCAAGAGCAAAATAAGTTATAACTCCATTCTACTCATCCCTCATTAAGCCTGTTATTGAATATAATGCTCCATTTGGTATGTACTGTACCAGATACCTGCAGCAACTTGAGAGACCTCAGAGATTTAGAACTAAGAAAATTCACTGAGTACAGTAAGGCTGAAGTCACTCGCACTGTACTCAGTTGTGTATAGACTATTTAGAGGCCACTTATATCTGGTTTACAGGACTATCTCTGACTCATGCTGCACATCCATAAGTCAAATGGAACTAGAGTTACCCATTCCAGGGACCTCAATCTAGCCTATGACATAAACAGGACCTGCTGGAGAGACAGATACATCTCTCAGAGGTTGCAACTCCTCTGGAAAAGGCTTCCAATCCATATCAAGGAGAGCACCTCCATGACCCTGTTTTAGTGCAACCTGTACGACTGGATGGGAAACCATAAATTTCTGCTGCGGATTTCCCTGGCTTCTCTCCTGAACATAAGGAGTCCTTGCTAGACAACCCCTGGGCATAGACAATATCTCTCATCTAGTATTATATTGTGATTTAATGGCTAGGCTTGTAAAGACCCTTGAATCAATAGCCTAGTAATATTCTATGAACCTATGAACAAAGATTTTTTTTTTGATGATAAGGATGACTGCTATTATAGTTCAAGAAGGTATTTGAATACATTGGCTTCCTATATAATTCCAATTCAAACTTGTACTTTAAAAAGTTCTTAGATAAAGTAACATCCGGATAATTGACAACAGAAACTGAAAAATGATATGTAAACCTTAAAAATTCAGTTGCCGAATTCAAATAATTCATATATTTTTCAAAATGGTTAACATCTCCCTTCCACATTAGGAAGATGTCATCCAGGAAATGTAAAAAAGCAACAACGCTACACATATACTCTGTGTTAAGCACTAAATGCTTTTCCCAGTACCAAAGTATAATGTTGGCGTATAAAGAGGAACATGCTGCCCCTATGGCTAGACATGTTATCTGTTTATATGTTTCACCCTCAAAATAAAAAAAATATTTTCAAGAACCATTTGCATAATCATTGGATCATAGGAAGTTACTAGGGTTTTGGCCCTAAGGTCTCTACAAGCCTAGCCATGTTACACCCTTGTTCCCTTATGGACTAAGATATATAGTCTGTGTACATGAAGCTAAGATCAGCACCAGCTTCCCCTGTCTAAGAGGGACATAGGTGAAACCCCAGGTGTAAATTTTCAGTTTCCCATCCAATTGTCAAGGTTCGCTTAAATAAAGTAATTAATGGTCTCTGTTTTACATGAACTGGAGTTTGTTCCAGAGGATTGGCAACTTCTGGGAGACATATCTGTCTCTCCAGCATGTCCTGTGAATATTGCAGGCTTGGTTAAGATCCCTAGAGTGAGTGAATCTTCTCCCATTGGATTTGCGGATGTGCAGCAGCTTCATCAAGGCTGAGTCTGAGACTGCTCTGTAGGCCAGGCGCAAGTCGCTTCTAAGCAGTCTATACACTACTGAATAAAGTGATAGGGCTTTCAGTCTGTCATGTGTTGTAGGCCCTGAATTTTCTTGTTGAGAAACCTCTGAGGTCTCTCCAGTTGATGCAAATGTCTGGTGAGGTACATACAGAAGGGAACATTGTAGTCTATTATTGGTCTGATGAGACCCGAGTATAGGGGAATTATAACCTCCATAGCTTTGGATACTATACCCTTGCTTAGGAGGTGTGCAGTGTAGAAGGCCTTTCTTACTACTGTGGACACCTGATTATCAAAATTAAGGCTGCTATCAACATGCATTCCTAAATCTCTCACCACTGGATTTGAACTTAGGGGATATTACTAATGTTGTAATTAGCAGGGGTTTCTCCGTTCAAAGTCAAAGTAAACTTTATTGTCATTTAGACAGCAAAAGTGAAGTCTAAATGAAATTATGTGCATCATGTTTGAATTGAGAAGACAAATACATACATACAATTACACATAATTAGAAGAGAGGCGTATAAATATATAAAATTAAACGTGTATCAGACCTAACATTTACCTTTTTCTTAGACAGTTATATAGACAGTTACACTATTACTTATTACTACAATTATTCTTTACATCACTATAGCAGCTGATTGGTTCCTTATTGCACCTGTACTTATTGCACAATGCAATTCTCATGTTCTCTGTATTGTGAGAATATCTAGCAGTTTGTATTGCACATAATTTTCTTGTAAACTGATAAGTTGGTTGTGATGTCTTATAGTTATTGTACTATTGTTGGTTACCACAAGACTTATCAGTGTCCGAGATTTCTGAGATTAATACTATAGTTCAAGAGTCTAATTGCTTGAGAGAAAAAACTGTTCTTGAACCTGGTTGTTTTACAGTATAAACTGTGGTGTCTTCTGCCAGACAACAGGCACATGAACAGTTCAAAACCAGGGTGTGTAGGATCACTTATTTTTGTTTCTCTGTTGTAACAACGTGTTGTGTATAGATCCTTTGTCTCTGGAAGTTTGAATCCTGTTGTTTTCTCCACAACTCTGACTATCTTTTGTAGGGCTTTTTGATCTGCAGCTGAACAGCTTCCATACCACACCATGAAGTTGCATGTTAGGATACTTTCCATGGTACCCCTGCAGAAGGTGGAGAGGATAGAGGAAGGTAAGCTTGCTTTCCTCAGTCTTATCAGGAAGTGCAGGTGTTCATGGACCTTCTTTACTATGTGACTGGTATTGGTTGACCAAGAAAGATCCTCTGCTATATAGACCCCCATTTATCATGAGAGGAGAGTGAGCTAGTTGTACTCCCCTGAAGTCTATTATGATCTCCTTGGTTTTGCTGACATTGAGGTCAAGATGATATCTGGTACTCCAGTCAATCAGAGAGCTCACTTCTTCCCTGTAAGCTTTTTCTTCTCCTTTACTGATGAGGCCCACAACTGTAGTGTCATCCGCAAACTTAATGATGTCATTAGTGTTAAATCTGGCTTTACAGTCTTGAGTCAAGATAGTAGCAGGCTTAGCACACAGCCCTTAGGTACTCCTGTGTTGATAGTGATGCTGTTTGAGGAATTCTTGCCCACACATACTCTTTGGGGTCTTCCAGTCAGAAAGTCCAGGATCCAGTTGCACATGTGGTTATTAACACCTAGGTGGACAAGTTTTTGTATTAGCTGTTGTGGGATCACTGTATTGACTGCTGAACTGAAATCAGTAAACAGCATTCCGACATAACTGTCCTTATTTTCTAGGTGTGCCATTGTGAGATGCAGTGCAACAGAGATGGCATCTGCCATGGAGCAGTTTGCACGGTATGCAAACTGCAGTGGATCAAGTGTTGTTGGAAGGTTTGCTGTCAGGTGTTTTTGACCAACCTTTCAAAGCTTTTCATGATGATGGACATGAGGGCCATTGGTCTATAATAATTAAGGCTGGAGGGAGTGGCTTTCTTCTATAGTGGTATAATGTTTGTGTTTTTAAAGCACTTGGGTACCTTCGCTTGGCTGGGGGAGATATTAAATATATCTGTCAGTACAATGCTTAGTTGTTCAGCAGTGCTTTAATAACTTACCCAAAATGTTGTCCAGCCCAGCAACCTTTCTTGGATTCACCTGACACAGGGTCTGTTTCACCACAGCTTGGTTTAGAATGAGGACTTTATTGCCTGGGTCTGTAGGGAGTAACATTGCCTTGGAGCAGTTCCTCTCCTCGAATCTGCTGTAGAAGGTGTTCAGCCTGTCCAGGAATTCTGTGTTATCCTCACTTTGAGCTGATGTCAGTTTGTATTTAATTATGGTTTTATTCCTTGCCACATACTCCTGGAGTCTCTCATGTTAGTGAAATGGTTTCTTACTTTTTTTCCATATTCCCTCTCTGCCTCCCTTATCCCTCTCTTCAGATTTGCTCTTGCCACATTACATTCTTTTATAATTTGCCTACTAGCCATGGCTTTTGCTTTGCTTTTTTATTCACCATCACATCTTCTACACATTTAGATAGATATGCCACCACTGTTTCTGTGTATTCATCCAAGCTGCTCTGTTGGTTGACTGTAGCAGCCTCTTTAAATATGTTCCAGTTTATGTTCTCAAAGTGATCTTGCATTGCTGTGATTGCACCCTCTGGCCATACCTTGACTTGCTTCACAGTGGGCTTTTCCCTGATTAGTGCTGTTTTATATACACTGGCATTAACATAATGGTAATGTGGTCTGAGCCCCCCCAAGTGTGGATGTTGTACAGCTTTATATGCCAACTAAATATTGGTATATTCTTTATCCAAGGTGCTATTTCCCCTTGTAGCAAATCCCACATGCTGGTAATAATGGGGTGATACTGACTTCAACTCTGCCTAATTGAAATCTCCTGTGATAATGTGTGCAAAATCCGGATTTTTATTTTCTAAGTCACAAACTTAAGTTATACAGCATAGTCAGAGTTTCACTAGTGTTTGCACTTGGTGGTATATACACTAATATCATAACGATGCCATTGAACTCTCTGGGAATATAAAAGGGTCTGCATCTCACATCTAGGAACTCTATGTCTGCAGAACAGTGGATCAGTACAGTGTCACAGTTTCTGCACCACTTGTTATTTACATACAAGCAGACCTCCCCCTCCTCTAGACTTCCCACTGAGTACATGGTTTCTGTCTGCACTAAACAGTGTGAGCCCTTCCAGTAGAACTGCATTGTCATTAATGTTATTAATTGTGTTATTTAAGTCTCTGTAAACATAAATGCACAAGTGTTTCTCACCTTATTTTGAGATGCAATTTCCAGGCTTAAGTAGTCCATTTTATTTTCCAAAGAGCACACATTTGCTAGAAGTAAGGATGGTAGTGCAGGCCTGAATGGATTTGCCTTCAGTCTATTAGTGATTCCAGCCCTTGTTCCTTTTTTCCTAGTTCTCTCACAGCTTTTCCTCTTGATCCTTTTCTAGTGTGTTTTAGAATCTCCTAGTAGCTGTGTGATGCCCATGCACTGGCTCAGCGATCAAGGAGCCTAAATTCTCACCAATAACACCAGTGTGGGGCACCCACATAGAGGAGGATAACAAATACACACACAGTAAAGTACAATTTCCCCTAAGAGCACACAGAGATCACAGCCAGTCTGGGGATGGATTCTCCCTTTCTCTCCAGATCCACAATAAGACTCCCCACTGGCACAGCTATAGGGTCCATATCTCAGAGTAGTGGGCAAGCTAAAATATCCAGCACCCACTTTGTCCAACAAGTGCTTCTTGTCCCTGCCCAAGTAGCTGACACACACACACTTTGGAACAAGAACTATATACAGCCAAACAGGCACTCCTGGGGAAGGCTGGCACAGGTTCTCCAGCTGTGCCCCTTTTACCCAGAATTTGTTTGTGTCTTTCGGCTTTTCCTGGTTAGGGGTCACCACAGCGGAACTCCGGTCTGCTAATGATTGGTAGTGAATTTGTACGTACCGGGTTACCAACCCTGATGCACAACCTTCAATGAAGGCATACCCCATTCACGTATGCCACACAGAAGACGCTCTAGCTGAGAATCAAACAGGACAATGTCTTGCTATGAGGCAACAACTCTACCACAGCACCACCACTGCAGTCTATATGGTAGAAATCACTGCCACCACCCACTAATATTTATCAGCTACTAAAAAGGCCCTTATCAAAGAGTGTCCAATTATTACTGTGCTATATTATTATCCAAATGGTAAGTGCAACTGAACAGTCAAGGCTTATTTGGAGTGGCATTGTACAGTATCACTATATATATATATATATATATATATATATATATATATATATATATGTATTTATGCAATGTACTCTAGAGCTTAAATTATCTCTACACAAAACAGCCACAGTTGAAAGGTTTAAAAATATTTAATAATAAATAATAAAAACTCATGATGATACTTCTTATATATATACAGCCACAGAGACACTCCTGGGGAATGCTGGAACAGGTTATCCAGCTGTGCCCCTTTCACCCAGACTATATGGGAGAAATCACTGCCACCACCCACTAATATTTATCAGCTACTAAAAAGACCCTTATCAAAGGGTGTCCAATTATTACTGTGCTATATTATTACCCAAATGGTAAGTGCAACTGAGCAGTCAAGGCTTATTTGGAGTGGCATTGTACACTATCGCTATATATATGCAATGTACTCTAGAGCTTAAATTATCTCTACACAAAACAGCTGCAGTTAAAAGGTTTAAAAATATTTAATAATAAATAATAAAAACACAAGACGATACTTCTTACTACACAGTGCTAGTCAAGAGTTCAGAGATCACAGAGAAATACTTAAAATAATACAATCCTAGCTATATCTAAGAGAAAACACAGTTCTAAAATAAACTTACATATAGAACAAGACAGTGCTGGTGATGTCGGATGTTCTTAAGACAAATGCTCAAAATGCTCTAATTTTTTCTGTCCTTAAATTGATAACACAGTACCACTGATTCATTTCAGATTACATAATTTCTTTCTGGTTCCCAGACTAACAGAATGCAGAGGTTAATAGCCCTTTTGATCTTGCAGCTGGTCAGGAAGCCAGAGCAATAAAATAAATTATACATGTAAATTCTAGCCATTAACTCTGGCCTCAAAACAATAGGCAGAATGCCTCACTCTAGACATTTTGGCTCCGAGTTTTAGATCAATAAATTTCACAATGCTTGACTTATCAGCTTTCTTACAGCAGAGTGCACTGTTGTACATTTTTGCAGTTCAACATCCAATGCAGTCTTTTCACATTTAAGAGAACAAGCCAGTGGCTTACATTAATATTTACAAATGACAGAATTATCTACAAAATTCTATCTAGCTAGGCTGGCAGCCTTCACCTATCTTCATGCATCCACCCCCACCCCCCCCGGAGAACTCAAGCTAGTTTTTCAAGTGACCCTTGAGGAATGTTGCTTGAGATGGTTAGGTCTATCTGAGTATACCTTACCCCCATTCCCTGTCTTGAGATCCCATCTGCATTGGCATTGCTAATCCCACTGCAGTGCTGCACTGACATATATGCTTGCAACCCTAGGTTCCATCTTAGCAACTTGGCATTTTGCTGGCTCTGTTTAACCATGTTAAGGGATTGTGATCTGTAACTACAGTGAATTTTCTTCCATACAGATAAGGCTGAAGTTTCTGCAGTGCCCACACTATGGCTAGACATTCCTTTTCTACAGCTGCATAGCATTCCTCCCTGTGTTGGACCCTATGACTGAGATAAACCACCTGCACAACATATTCTTTGCTGTAATCTAGACTGGCTAACACAGGGGGTCCTCCCAAAGCTTCTTTAAGCTTCTGGAATGTCTGCTCACATGCTGGGGTCCACATTACCTTATCTGGCCTGTTCTTCCTTGTCAGGTCTGTGAGGTGAGCAGCTATGGTACTATAATTGGGGACAAACTTTCTGTAGTACCCTGCTGTCCCTAAGAATGCCCTCACCTGCTTTTTGGTAACAGGTGCAGGCCATGCCTGAATGGCTTCTACATTGGCAGGTTCTGGCCTGATCTTACCACTCCCCACTCTATGTCCCAGGTAGTAGACCTCTGCCATACCCACCTGACATTTGCTGGGCTTAATGGTCAGCCTTGCCCTCTGTAGTCTGCTCAGCACCTCCCTGACATGCTGAAGGTGCCCTTCCCAGGAATAGCTGTAGATAGCAATATCATCTAGATAAGCAAGGGCATACCCTCCTGCTCCTGCTAGAATATGACCTACCAGCCTCTGGAATGTTGCTGGGGTATTTTTCATCCCAAAGGGCATCTTTGTGAACTCATACAAGCCAAAAGGAGTCACAAAGGCTGACTTCTCTTTAGCACTGGGAGTCAAGGGCACCTGCTAGTAGTCGTTGCTAAGATCAATGGTGGTAAGATACTAAGCCCCACCCAGCTTCTCTAGGGCCTCATCTGTCCTAGGCATGGGGTAAGTATCTGACTCAGTGTGACTATTTAATTTCCTGTAGTCCACACAGAACCTGGTGCAGCCATCCATCTTTTGCACCACCACCACTGGGGAGGCCCAGGGACTGTTGGACTCTTGAATTACCCCTAGTGCCAACATTTGCTGTATCTCCTCTCTCAGAGTCTGTTTGACTCTCTCAGGCACCCTATAAGGAGCCTGCCTAATAGGCCTTTGGGATCCTGTATCCACCTGGTGGTGCACGAGGTGGGTGCACTCTGGTTTCCCAGTGATCATGTCCCCAAACCCCTGTAACACTGCTTGGATTTCTTGAACCTGGGTAGGAGATAGCGGCTAGGACATTGCTACCCCTTCCACTGAGGTGTCTGTCCGAGCCTCTCTGAGGAGTTCAATCACCAGATCTCCCACAGACTCCTCCTGCAATCTGTTGCAAATGCTCAGCACAAGGGCCTCCCTATCATGGTAAGGTTTCATCATGTTAACATGGTACAGTTTGTGCTCCTGCCTCCTGCCTAGCAGTTATATCATGTTACTAACATCACTTACCTTTCTTACCACCTTGTACAGTCCCTCCCAAGCTGATTGCAGCTTGTTGTGTCTGGCAGGGGTGGGAGGCTGGTATAGGTGTGAAGGCATTTACCTTACAGACACAAGGTGCAGGGTTTGATTCTCACATAGGCTGACTAGCTAGGCTTAAAATGACCCGCAAGGGCAGTTAGCCTACTACTAATCAACAAATCTACGAAGAAGCATTACCTGCTGCCCTACAGCATACTCTCTAGCTCGAGCATTCCTGTCATACCATATCTTTTTCTGTTGTTGACCTTCTGCCAGGTTCTCCTGGGCCAGCCCCATGAGTTCCCTGAGCCTTGTCCTGAGGTTCAGGACATATACCACAACAGACTCCTTGTGAGATTCACACTCACCTTCCCAATCATCTTGAATTAAATCTAGAAGTCCCCTCATCCTATGCCCATTCAGCAACTCAAAGGGTGAAAAACCTGTGGATTCCTGGGAAACCACTCTGTAAGCAAACAACAGATGGGGCAAACATTTGTCCCACTCCCTCTTAAACTGGTCTGCAAATGCCCATAGCATGAACCTGAGTGTAGAGTTTAACCTCTCAACAAGATAGTTAGTCTGGGGATGGTAGGGGGTGGTCTTCAGGTGCTTCACCCCACAGTGCTTCCACAGACAAGCCAGCAGGTATGACATGAAATTGGCACCTCTGTCAGTTAGCATTTCTTTTGAGAATCCTACCCTGCTGAAAATCTCTAACAAAGCATTTGCCACATTTTCTACAATTCAATAGAGGACAAAGCCACTGCCTCAGGGTATCTTGTAGCATAATCTACTACCACTAGGATATACCTTTTCCCTGTGGAACTTGAGGTACACAGAGGCCACACAATATCCATAGCTACCCTCTGAAATGGCTCCTCAATCACAGGCAAAGGCATTAAAGGATCTTTCATCTTGTTTCCTGCCATGCCTACCTTTTGGCACTGCTCACAGGTCCTGCAGTACTCTGTTACATCCCTGGAAATTCCAGGCCAATAAAAGTTCTGCATAATATGTCTCTTTGTATGTTTTATGCCCATATGACCTGCAAAGGGAATATCATGGGCTATGGCTAGAAGCACCAGATGATAGGCTCTAGGCACTACCAACTGCTGTATTCTCTCACCTTTTAGCCTGCCCTCAGGGGTCTACCCTCGATACAGTAACCCTTTGTCCCAGTATACAGATTCCCCACTCACTTGAGAATCAGGTGCCTCACTAGCTACCTGCCTCAGGCGTTGCAATGTAGGGTCTGAGAGTTGAGCCTGTCTCAACTCTTTCTTTGTAACCCCTCCCAGATCCCATTCCACAGGAAGTCTGGCATACTCTGAGAGTGGTGCCTCACTGTCAGCCTGGGTACTACTACTCACCTCTACCTTTGCAGTCACTCTGTCCAAGGAAACATCAGTACCCACAAGCAGCTGTGGCTCACCTTCAGCCTCATTGCTATAGCATAGCTTCCTCCCTGAAGTAACCACGTCACTAGTCCTGGCAGTCCTGGCTGCAAGTATGCGGTCTGTCTGGGTCTCCCCTGGGCTACCAGACCTATATGCTTGTCTCGAAGCCTGACTGCATGTTACTGCATTAACACATAGTACTGCCTCATCAAAATCCTTCCCTGGCAGGACATATTCAGGATGGTAGTTCAGTACCCCTGATGTCTCAAGATAACCTACTATTGCCATTTTGTCTTCCCCACTTACTGGCTCTCTCACCTTTTGTTCCCCATCTTGCCTCCCTGGACATCTGTATGCTACATGGCCCCACTAGTTGCATTCAAAACATTTAACCCTAGGTTCTGGACATGTAACTGGACTAGTGGCTTCCCCTACTACTGGCAAATTCTGCTGGAGCAGTCTGTACTACTCACCATGTATTCACTTTAGATCCATGAGCAGTACTGGGGGTCCCTTTCCTATGCAGGGATGCCCTGCTTGCTAGGTATAGGTCTCCCTTCTTCCCCAACTCCTCTGAAGTAGCACAATGTCTATCAGCTAACCAGATCCTCATGTCCTCAGGCAAAGTGGCTAAGGGCTTGTCCCTCACCAAAAGGTCTGCCAGCCCTTCAGAAGTGGTGACCTGACATCCACTCACCCACCTATGAAAATAAGTGCTCAGTTCAGCAACATAGTCACAGACACTTTCATCTGCCTTGTGTCAATGCTCACAAAACTTTTTCCTATAAGTTTCAGGTGTTGCTTAAAACATTCTAACAAACAGTTTTTAACAGCAGAATAATCAAAACATTTATGATCAACAATTTTAGACAACACAGTTACAGCTTTACCATGGAGTGAGGAGGTCAGGAACCATACCCAGAGCCTTTGGTCAACATCATACTGTTTACATACCCTCTCAAACATATGAATGAAACTACCAAAATGATCCCCTCTGTAAACTGTGGAAGAAATTTACTGACCTTTTGTGCTGCTGGCGTCCAGTTACTCCCTTCCCCATTACCTCCATGACTCTGGTGAAGAGTCAGCATCTCCTTTTTGCGCTGCCTCTGCCACACTTTTTCCACAGCTTCCATTTCCAAATGCCTGGCCTCCAACTCAAGTCTCTTTAGCTCCAGATTGATCTTTAAGCCCTCTGCACAAAGGTTGAGCTGTCCATTCCCTGAGTGTTGTACATCTCCATGGCCAGTCTGATCATCCTCATGGTTGCTGTTTTCTGATGCAGCTGTGACCAAAGCTGCAATCATGTCTGCCTTAGTCAGGTTTCCCTGCACCAGTCCCCTAGCCTGGCACATCTCTGCCAACTGGCTCCTTGTAAACTTTCCATACTCCTCTGCTGACATGCTTGCCTGCTCTCCCTGACTAACTAAGCTAACAAAAGAAATAAAACATTTGTGATCTGAACTCTGCATATTCACTGCATGGCTGATTTAGAGTACAAAACACCTTCAGTGATCACTGTACATAGGTTACAGGAATTCACCATCCCCACAACTAAAAGCCAAGTAGTATTTGCCAACCAATTAATATGTAGTGAGGATATCCCATGCTCAAGGCTCCCCTCTCTCACAGGTGAACAGAGAACTTCCTTCTATCCAAGTAAGGTATGGGCAAACAGAGAGATTTGTAACACAACCCTGAATTCAGCACTAACCTGAAAACTGGACTATACTAGCTTAGAAAGGTGGGAAACAAGTATATATATATATATATAGAGAGAGAGAGAGAGAGAGAGAGAGATTTTTTTTAGAAAAGAAGGCAGATACACTCAAAAAAACACTTTAAATGCACATAAAAGGATATTTATTGTTATATATCGCAGATCAGAGTTGTAGTCAATGCCCCTAGTAATAAAGTAGGAAGAAACACAAATGCAGTAAAAAGTGCAATATATGTGTATATATCAATAGAAAACGAACAAACTGATTTAAACAAGTTACCCAATTAACCAGAAAAAAAGCTCAAAACTGAGCCCTGTTCCAGCAGTCTTCAATCAGACAAGTTCTAACTGCACACCACTGCTTACTAGGGTGCAGGGGAACCTTCTCCACAAAAGATGGCCTGGATCAGTGCTCAAGTTATACAAACAAAGCTAGATTCAGCAGGCCTGAATCTGGTCTATGCTACAGCAACAAGCCACACCAATTTCAGAAAGAAACAGTTCAAATAAGCAGGCACAATAAGCCTGTGACCAGAAATTCCCAGCTCAGAAGGGCAGAATCCAGCCTCTCCTCCCACAAGAGTGCAGACCACAAACCTTCTTAATGTAGAATAACTGGCCTGAAGCCCAAGTGCTTAAGCCAGAACAAATACACTTTTGGAATAACAGACATTGGGCCTTCAATCAGCAGTTTCTAGCTTAGAAGGATGTAAGCTACCTGTCCTGCCACAACAGTGCAGACCACAAACCTTCTTAATGTAAAACAGCCTGTATGAAGCCCAAGTGCTTAAACCAAAAGACTTAGAATAACAGTTACAATTTAATCAGGCTACTACGAAGCAGTAATAAATGCAGCAGAATAAATAAAGCTGTTTTATGCATTTTGAGCTATGCAGTGATATAATTCTAAGATCATTATGTGTGGAAGTTGATGGAGGCCTGTCAGACTCCTCAATTTTCACTGTATGTGCTCTGTTTATGAGCCAGTTGACAACCCGTCTAACGACATAAGGGTAAATCCCCAGCTGGGTGAGTTTCTCAATGATGCCTGAGTGAGGGATTGTGTAAAAGGCCTTGGCTAGGTTGAGATAGGCAATGTGAACTGTTTTTCCTTTACCCAAGGCCTCGGTGACATTCTTGGAGAAGTCCACCGGGTTTAGCAGGCAAGATCTGCCTTTAACAAAGCCAAACTGGGTTGGGTCAAGAGTTTGGCAGTCACTGATATTCTTGTTGATATGGTCCTTGATGATTTTTCTCCATGGCCTTGTAGATAAGGCTGGTTAGGCTTATGGATCTATAGTCCCCAGGGTCGAAGGAGGGATCCCCCCCTTTGTGAAAGAGGATTACGGCTGCTGTTTTCCACTCAGCTGTGACAAAGCCAGTGCTTAGTCTGAGACTGAAGAGCATACTCAGTGGTTCAGCTAACTCCTTTTTAGACCATATAATAAGCAGCCTGAGATGTTGGTCGGTCCCATAAAGGCTGTGTTTTTGGCCTTGGAGAGTGCAGCTATGGCCTGCTCTCTGGAGATAATAGGCAGATGACTGGTGACAGGTATGTTATGAGGTATGATTGATGGGGACAATGGGGTGAAATTTTTACCAAAGTTGTCGCTAGCAGGTTGGTGATGTATTCAGGTTCATAAAATCCTCTAACAAGTTATCTTGAACATTGTCTAAGCAATCATATTCAATACAGAATTCTCTAAGCCATTCTATACCCGTAGTATGCAGAATGCAAGAAAATAAATCAGTAATATCGGTCATTACCAAAAGTCAATCAGGGTGGTACAACTCTTGCTTAACCTGCCCCAGGAAATCCCAATAATCTCTCAGGATATAGGTATATCTCTCTAATAATCTTTGAGGGTACAATCCACAAAAACTGCCAATGAGTAGGTTTTTAGAACCAGCTACCACTACTTTTGGTCTCAAAGCAGAGTTACTCGCATCTTTATGAATCTTAGGTATGCCAAAAATGGCTGGTATCACAGGACTCTCAACTAAAAATAAATTTATATATTTATGATCAGTTTGGCCCTGGTCTAAGAGGTCTTTAAGAAATAAGTTTAGTTTATGATAGAAAATGTGGACCTCATTTCTAGAGACTAGAATAATGGGCCTCATTATTAAGTAAAATCATATATTTAAGGTAAATATGTTCATCAAAACTATACCACTTCCTTTATCAGTTTCTTTATTCTGAGTTTGTGGTTTGTTGGTTAAACCATTCATTAAAGTCCACTCTTCCTTAGTTAAATTAGTTCCAGAATAGCTTAGGCCTTGTTGAAGCAACTTTCTAATGTCATTTTCACATATTTTTTCAAAAACAGACAATATAGGCAGTAACAGTGGATTATATATACTGGGTCTTTGAAATAAATTATTAGCTGAATTAATATGTCTACTTTCCTGTAGCAGCACTCTTAAATTTAATTTTCTAACAAGTAGCTTAAAATCTAATAGAATATAAGCTATATCAGTTTTAAACTTAAGGACAAATGTAAAGCCTTTGCTAAATACTTTGAAATGTTGTTTATTAATAACTTCATAACTATAATTAAAAATGTTGAGCCCATTCTGATCATGTACAGTAACTGGAAGTTCACCTGCCCTGACACTACCCATAATGTCCGTTGGCTCAGGGTATAGGTAAAGACTACTGTCAAGTTCTGATATCAGTAGCGACTGTGTTTCCTCCGCTGTTGATAAGTTAAGGGACAGATGGTTACAGATAATGACAAATGTATTCCTGAAACTGGTATTATTATAGAAATGTTTATAAATCATGGCTATCCCAAAACATTATTATATGAGATCAAAGAAGGAGTGATTGCTAATCGACGGGTTAAATTTTATCCTATTTTAGGTACAGGTTTTTATAAAGGCCAGTCCGATGAAATCGACAAAAAAAAAAAAAACATTTGAACAGACCATGATCAAGAAATATGGTCCTTGCTCTAATGCTATTAGAAAGATAATAATTAATAATTGAAGACTTTTTGAGAGTGATAAGCAAACAAAAAAAGTTTTAAGTGGGAGACCACAATTTACTTATTAAGAGACTGGCCAATCGTAAGGAAAGCTTTGAGAGAGATGTTACAACTTTTGCACTTAAAGATTCTTTGAGATCCCCTAAAGGCAAGTTAAAATGTGGGTCCTGTGTACAATGTAAGTATATCAGCAGCAAAAGTCTGAAGCTAAAGTCTATTTCTTTTCAGTTTAATTTAAATTAATTCCTATAATTGTAATGCTGCTGGTGTTGATTATATTGCTTTCTGTCATTATTGCCATTCATTTTATATAGGCAAAACCAAACACGCTCTCAAGAAGTAATAATGCAAGCATTATTACGATTTAAAAAGGCAGTGATAAAAGTGCATTATATAAACGCACTTTGAATTATGCAGAAAAGAAAAAGGGTTTATTTTTAATCTTAGAACAGGTTCCCTTAAACCTGAGAGTTGGTGCATTGGAAAGTAAACTAGAATTTCAAGAATGGATATGGTAAATAAGATTCACTTGATGCAAGCAACCCTCCAGACTTGATTGATATCTTGTCCCTCAATTGTGCCCTTAAGTTATGAGCAGCAAAGCTGTAATTGTTTATTTCATTATATTTGTTTCATTTTATAAACGTTTACTATTAATGTTTTTAATTATTGTAACATTTTAATGCATTGGTTTTTAATAGTGTTTTTTATTTTAGAACAAGTTATTTAAATTGTTTAGACTGTTTTACCTATTAAATAAGAAGTCATGTGATAACTTGCAACTGGTATATATAGGCTTTAGCAACAACTGCTTTCAGTTCTGAGGAAGTCCTTAAACTGAATGGTATGAAAGCGCTAAACTGATTGTTGTGTTTGATATTGATTAAATACAAGAACTTTTTAAGTTGTTGCTCCTTTTATCACCAGTGGGCTATTTTACAAAGTCTTTCAAGTTTTTTTAAGATTTCTACTGAGTCGGACTTCTAAAACATAATTTACAAACGTAACCCTGTTTTACTGCAATAATTAGGTCATCTGCATAAATGATACAGATAAGAACAACCTTTGCTCTTTCATAATTCCCCATCTCTACTTCTTATTGTTCATAGGTTGATAGATTAGTACTAGGCTAACTGCCCTTGAGAGTCATTTTAAGCCTAGCCAATTATCCTCTATGAGATTCAAACTCTGTACCTTGTGCTTGTAAAGCAAACACCTTAACCATTAGGCCACCCTCCCAATAATGATCTCTGTTTTCAATAGTTTTCCTTATAGGAGCATTCATCATTATGGTAAAAAAAAATAAAGGGCTCATAGGGCATCTCTGATTTATTTTGGTTCTCATTAAAACTTCTTTTCATTCTGTGTCATTCACAAAAGTACTGTTTTTATCAATTGATCTGATTAAACCCTGAAATGTTAACATTAACTGACAGTATTTTAATGATGTTGTGTTTTCCCCAGTGTTCCACATCTTCTCCTGTGATGCCTCTTTTCTTTTTCTATCCCTTTTCTTAATTAAATCAACTTTGTCTGAAGATACCCCTTCCCATGTGCCTTTCTTCTGTTTCTGATGTACTGAAAGGATTACAAAGCTCATCTGAAGGACATATTTAACATCGTGTCAGTAGAAAATGACAAGAGATAAAAACAAATGAAAAGACGGTCAAAGACAAGATGGAGGTGCAGACGCATAGCTGCATTAGAAAATAAATCTTTATGTTAAAGGTATCTCTCTTTGCTTTCTGAGTACATGGTTTAGTAAAAAGTGCATGCATATATTTCAGATCAAATTAAGTAAATGAACAAGAAGCAACACTTGAATCTTAATAATGAAAAAATACATCCTAGGACTAGGGTCTGCAGATTAAAGCTCACATGCACATGTACACAAAAGTGCACACACACACACACACACACACACACACACACACACACACACACACACACTGTTTCTGTAGAATCTTAATGCTGATTTCATCAAGAATAATACACATTGCCTGCACTTTATTACTTTCTTGAGTTTAGACTATGAACTACAGATTCTTATCTTCCAGGGTTACAGCCTTTCATGGCAGGATCTCCAAATAGCCTGCATCAAGCTCTTAGTTGGCAGTCAGTCTGCTGAATGAGTTTGGTCTTTAAATTAAGGCTGGAGATATATCTGTTTCAGCAGACCCTTTTCTCAGAAATGACTCTCACTTAGTGTGCTGACATCCAGACCTTTTCACCTGCTCCATTTAATTAGTACTGCTTCCAACAATAAGTCAGTGTTTTATTTATTTACAACAGCTAAACAGCAGACTCTGTACCACATTTAAGTCAAGGCAGGGAAGTACAGATATATACATATTGTATCCTGTCAGTCAGAAATCCAGCAAATATTGCAACTTGGCATTCTGTCATGAAAGACAGGAAATTAAATAGTTTCTGGTAAATTTACTATTTCTTTTTCTTATTGACTCATTTTCTTAAAGCAGTTTAACAACATCTGGGAAAAGCTATTGAAATGTATGAAATAAATATAGGACAACTTACAATGATAAGTAATGTGCATTATGTCAGTATTATTACTGTATATATTGTATACATTCTTCCATTTTTTTTTGTATTTATTTCTTAACTGAGTAATCCCACTGGATATGGGTGTTCCTTTTCAGATGCAATCTGGGACTACTGCCTGGCCAAGTGACTAGCTCAGAGTCACACAATAGGTAAATGCGGGTGGAAGGAATCAAACCATGTACCATTAACTACAAGCAGCTTGTTAACAGTTCAAAGTCTCAGTCATCTGCACCAACTTCCAGACTCCGACATTGAAATGTGCACCAATTTCATTAATAACACTTAACCTTCCATCTCTGTATCTCAGTTGGGTATAACAGATTTAAATTTAGAAACTTTTCAGGGTAAACAAAAGCAGAAAAAAGAAAGAGAAGGTGAGAGAGTGTGCACATATGTATGTGTGCACTCATGTGAGTTGTACGTACTGTATATTCCTCTTGTGGATCATGAACACTCCATAAATCTCCCGCTGTCACTGTTTTGATCACAGATATACATCTGTATCTATATATATATATATATATATATATATATATATATATGTATGTATGTATAGATATATCTATCGATAAACAGATAGGGAAATAAGTAGAAGACATTATTTTTACAAAAAAAGACCATTATCCAAAATGGAACTGCTTAATTTTTCCTTCAGTACACACTTCTTAATTTCAGGTAGCAGAGGTGAGAGTGTAATATAGGAATTCTCAACACTTTTTATACATACTAACAGAATTACAGAAAGCTCCAGTTACCATTAAAACTGCATTATAAGCAAATCACAGCTACTCATTCATGAGAGAGTTGGCATGAATCCCTCTCTAATGGCCTTCAGAAAAATCAGTAAAAAGACTAGCTATAGACATAATTATGACTGCTCCCCTCTGTTTTTTTTTTTTTAACCAACAGAGGTTAACTTTTGGCTGATTAGATGTATGGTATATAGTCATATGTGATATTTTTGCACAGTATGACACCCTGTGCTTCTTAATTGCACTTTCAAATGTTGATTATAATGTCTCAGGCGGCATGAGTCAGAGGATGGGAAGTTTAATGTGGAGACTAGATCCTCCCATGTTACACATGTGATAGTCATCCAGCCAATCACAGTAGCCTACATATAATGTGTTCTACTGGATGTAGGGCACTGATGAAGCTCACTCTCTCCTTTTGTACTTTGCACCCTGGTTGTCACATTATTATTTCCTGTCACCTTTTGTCCATAATAAAAAATTTCTTTTGATGGCATTTAATTCTTACTTCTCCACAACCTCACCGCCAGCTGTTGTTCATAACTTCTCTGTGAGTTTCTTACCAAGTAAATCTTTCTATGTTCTCACTGCTGTGTCACTACTGTGATATAACTCCAGCTGTATAGCCTACAGTCCTCATAACAGCTTCAGTGCATTTCTTCTCCATCTAGCAAAGCAGAAACCAGTTTAGCTATCACTGGCTCAAGTGACTAATTTTTTAACAGGAGTGCACAAATAGGCACACACATACACAAATTCTATTTGTGTATATCCCTTCTAGTATCACTGCAGTCAGTAAATCAAGGTGCAAAGACATTAGGAGGTTAACTCTTTTTGAGTGTTGCACCACTGTTTGCATGTATTTTTTTAACTAACTTGTGTCAGTGATGCCTGTTAAAAAGTTAGACAGCTACAGCATACATTTTCACACTCACTAATTTTGGGAAGTTAACCACTGTGCATACCATTTTTGATTTAACAGTCTAAATAAAAGTTTCTCAATGCCCAAAGTAGTCAGAAAGACCTATTCTTTCACTATTTCATTTTCAGTAACTTGGCTATCCTTAAACAATCAGCAATAATGACCACATTGTGGGACACTTCCTTTTTAGCTCAGGAAGCTGCTTTATATTTAAGAAAGTAAGGTGGAAGATGTGTGTGAATGTCTTGTGCTTTGATCCATTCTAGCGGATGTAAAATGCATGGTAAAGATGTCAGACTATTCCTTTGCATCTTTAGTTGTGCCTAATGATTACAGTTTTTTTTCTGACATTGATCTGCATCAGTCTTTTATCCTGTTTTAGAGTGAAACATGATTAAAAGTTTTTTTACATATTCATTTAGAATCATTCTTAGTTAATTATGAAGAAGCTCAGAATTTTTAAGCTTGTAAGAACCTGTTGGCTCCATAGACCTGTATGATTTTCCCTCTCATTTTGTACCACTGCAGTTGAGTTTCTAGTCATCATCTCGTCTCTTGTCCTTATATTGTAACTAAGGCTGCTTGCTGACAATCAGTTGTATGTTTGGACCATATTACCATTCTAATATCCAGCACCACTTAAGTTACAAGGAAAGGGTCAATTTATAAGTTGCATAAAACAAGCAGGCATACTGCATGTAGAGGGTCATTCCATGTCAACCTTTTATACCACTGCTGAATTTTATATACAGATTTTATCAGTTATGCCTGCAAGTGACAGATATCCTTACAAGATATTGACTAGTATATCTGTGCTGAAAACTGTTCCAAACATCCATGTGTACCTGCATACAGAAGTGCTTGCTAACATTTCCACTAAGGGGAACTCCTCAGCATGAATTCACAATTAGTTCTGGCAGTGTAGCTGTCCTCAGGCTGAGCATGCTCTTTCAAAAATCTTGCATCTGATAGGAATTTGAATATTTTTAGCATGCATATGGCTTTTTTGCATCCTATCATTTAGAAAATATACATAAATCTACCCATCATAAAAAATACAAAGCCATAGGATAGAAATTTAAACCAGATCACCAAAATCACAACTTACCATCAAAGTCTGATTCCAAAGTCATACAAATCAAACTAACTTAAAGAATACCAAAGCAAGCAAACAAACAAAAACAATGAATAACAAAAATCCATGTTGAAAAAAAAAATCCTTATGTAAGAGGGGCAAGTCTCCTGCATCTCCATGTGAGGGGTCTGCCCCCCATGCCCTGTGAACTTTTAATATACTCACTCTGAGATCATAAAATTCTGAAAGAGTGGAATAGTCAGCTTAAAATGAAAATACTGCTTACCTATAGAAAGTGGCATGACCTTGAAGACTTCCAAAATAAAACAAAAAAATATATATTTTCTTTTCCCAAAGGAAATAAAATAAAAGCATTATCAATCTATCTCTTACAGTGAAGCAGAAAACCACAGCACACGCACATCGGTCAATGAGAAAAATGAGACTTTTCAAGTATTAGGCTTTCAGTGAAATGGCTGGTATGAATGGGAACATGACCTCTATACGTCGCTCTCTCTCTCTCTCTCTCTCTCTCTCCATATATATATATATATATATATATATATATAAATATATATATATATATATATATATATATATACACATGTACACACAAACACACACAAGTACACTGACAAAAGATGAAACACTCAACCACTGACCATCAAAATGTCAACAATGTGAGCATCAACACACTAATACTCACACACCAGCAACAACCTTATTGTTTGCAAAACATTAAATTCAAAATAAAAAAGATTAAAACATTTTGCTGGGGGGCAACCACTCTTGCACCTGCCATATGGGGGAGGGGCTGCAGTCCTACATCTCCTGCCAATTATATATGCTAAATCTAAGATTGCAGAATATCAGGGAAAGGGCACATGCCCCAAATCAAGAATTGTACAATCTTGCACACCTCTCAACATTCTGCTTACTTGGCCAAATTGTGCTGACTAAATAAATGCTAACCGGACATGGATTTGACATGATTCAGCTCTCCCTCATATACCTATATCTAATCTATATCTATATATATAACTATAACTATACCTATTTCTATATCTATATCTGTACTTATATGTATATCTGTATCGCCGTGTGTGTGTGTGTGTGTGTGTGTGTGTGTGTGTGTGTGTGTGTGTGTGTGTGTGTGTATGTATGTGCATATATTATGCACGTGTAAGTACAAGTGCAAATATTTATATTTCTGTTATAACATTTAACTTAAATCCAAATCCATCCATCTACAAAAACTGAACATACACTTAATGAACATAGTATGTCGATCACTAAATGCACACACACACACACACACACACACACACACACACACACACACACACACACACACACACACACACACACACACCAAACAGCATACTGCAGAAACAATAGCATAAGAAAAAACACAGTCATTATTCGCAAAAGAACAAAAAACCCACTAAGACATAACCATTCACATGCAAATTAAACCTCTGATTCTTTAGTCTGTGCAAAAGCACACTCCAAGCACATGAATACAAGCACAGCATCCACAGGTCACAATGTGGGGGCTTCAGTTTAGAGTAATGCCATGACTGCATATCTTTAACCAAAAAGAATCCAGCAATACAGCCTAATGGCAAAATAATCCCTTGACCAAAGATTGTTCACAACAAACACACACATATATATATATATATATATATATATATATATATATAGGTTCATAGGTAGGTACTAGGCTATCGGCACTAGGGCGTATACAAGCCTAGCCAAAAAGGTACCCTGGCTTTTGCCACCCAAGAAAATTATTTTCCTGTGCCCCTGTCAAGCAGAGCCACAGAGGTGATCCCCAGGGTGAATTTCCTATTTCCCATCCAATCATGGTGTAGGTTTTAAGGGACTATGTGATGAGTGTGGTGTGGTGCAAGTGTTTACCTTCTCCTCTTGACTGTCTAGTCCAGTCTTGGATGAAGACAGCTTTGCTTCCAGTTTGGCTATATAAGTGCATCTCTCACAGGTTGTAATATTGGGTGGTAGGAGGAGAGGGTTGTCTGTGTACATGAGGCAACTGCTGCATTGCCACGAACCACAATGTCCAATCCAGTAACAATAAAGGCTCTCCTCCGTTTACAGGCACAAGTTCCACCAGGCTACTTCTCCAAAAGTAATGGTAATCCAAAAAAACGGAAAACGCTGGATAATATTTAGTATTTTATTTTATAAACACACAAATCAAACAACCTGATTAATCACTTTCATCTCCTGCACGGAGACTTCATCAGAATCAGTTTGAAACAATAAATTTTCCATTTAAATACAATCAGTTAATTAATCAATTGTGTTCAATTATTACTTTATTGGCTGGCGGTTCTAAAATGTTTATAAGACATATAAATTGATGGTAATACGCAAGAAAAAAATAGTAAATAATTAATTACATTCTGGTGATATGATATTTTGTGTTTAAAAAAAATTTTAAAAATAATGTCAAGCATATGCATATGTATATAAATATAAATATATATAAATAAATAAATACATATAAAAATGTATATAAAATATATAAAAAAATATATAAATATTGGTTTCCACTAAAAATATATTTATATAAAACATGTTAATATTAAAACATGTTAATGTTGAAATTCAGCTTGTATCAAATTTAAATATAAATAGTTTAATAGTGTTTATATGTTTTTATGTTTAATATTGTTAATAAGTAAGTAATATGGGATGGTGTTCTATCAAGGGTTTGTACAACTTATGACTAAAAATGTCTTTTTTGGTCTTCTGCAAGTAATTTGAGGGCTGGGCTAATGGAAATATGGTCATTTAAACCATATATACCACATACGTCTAACCTTAACTGCCAAATCATCTCTCTAAATTCCAATTTGGTTTCTCAGTCACCACCTCTATCTGGCAAAACCACTTCTTCCACAACCCAAAATTTAAAATCAGCTTCTTCACAATTCTGTGTATGCCTAAATAAAGCATTATTATCATTCTTTTTGGTAATATCCCGTATATGCTCATATATTCGTGTTCTTAAATTACGTTCTGTTTTACCAATATAATATTTAAAACATTTCTTGCAATAACAGATATATACAACCCCTTTTGTGTAACAACTATAATATTTATTTCCTTTTAGTGTCACATTAATATTGGACAAATCCAAATCTTTAGTTCCCGTTATAAATGGACATTGTGCACATCTACCACATTTAAATGTGCCATATTTAGTACTGGCACCACCTGTAAATGCATTCATATTTTTCTCAAAAATATTTTTGAGATTCCTATTTCTTCTAAAGCTGTATCTGAGTGGCTGTTGAAATACTTCTACTCTTGTAGGTATTTTACTAAATAAATACTGTGTGTCATTAATACATTTCTTTACCCAACCCATGCCATTAAAATATGTTAATACTAAATAGGGTAGCTGGTCATCTTTACCATTGTTATCATTGTTCCTTTTTTCCATGTTTATATTTCCACCATTGGTAAGTAAGGGTTTATAGGTAGTCCCCCATTTTTCATATACAAATTTTTTAACGGGTAAGATAATATTATCTGGATACCCCCTTTCTTTAAACATTTTATGAATGATCTCCATTTCTTCATTAAGATCACCTCTGTCTGATGTCATCCTTGCTGCCCTAATCATTTGTCCTTTAACTATGTTCTTTTTGGAATGGCATGGGTGGTCACTTAAAAAGTGTAAATACGAATTAGAATGACAATCTTTTCTATAAATCCTAGACTTGTATTTTCTATTAACATGATCTTTTTTAAGTTTTACATCAAGATAATGAATTTCTTCTGCATCCTGTTCTGATGTAAACTTTAAAAATTCTGTAGTATTATTAATATAATTCATAAAGTTAATAATCTCCTGTTCTGGTCCATCCCACAGGATAAAAATATCATCCAAAAATCTATAATAATCAGTAATGTATTGATAGAACATAGAATTAAAAATATATTGTCTTTCCCAGTACAGCATAATAATATTGGCATAAATGGGTGCACAGGCAGAGCCCATAGCAACGCCATCTAATTGATGGTACAATTCCCCTTGAAAATAAATATAGTTGTACTTCAACACCAATTCCATATTCTCTAAAACCACTTTGAATTCATCTTGTGTTAAAATCTGCATTTCTACTACCATTTTTTCAAACCAATCTAGGCCAATATTATGTGGAATTACAGAAAATAAATCTATAACATCCACAGTAAGAAAAATTGTATCATCTTTATATATGTTGGACCCTATTTTGGTGAAAAAATCCCAAGAGTCTATTAAAATATGAGAATGATTTTTATAAAATGCTTTTAGTTTGGAATCTACATAAATAGCCAAAGGTTGCATTTTCGAACCCTGTGAAGATACAATTGGTCTTAAAGGGGGGTTCTCAGCATCTTTATGTATCTTTGGTATTCCAAAAATCACTGGTATCACAGGTTTCATGACCTTCAAAAAGTTATATAGGTTCACGTCAATTAAATCTTGAAGCAAATTGTCCTCAAGAAAAAGGTCTATTTTTCTATAGGAAATATTTACCTAATTCCTAGATACCATCATATACCTGTTGTCTTTATCTAGTATGTCAAACATTCTTTTTGTATAATCCCATGTGTCCATTAAGACAACCCCCCCACCCTTGTCGGGTTTCATAATAAGCAAATTGTCATTGTTGCTTAACTCATATAACAATACATTTTCTTCTTTAGTAAGGTTTTGTTCAAGGATTTTTTTTTTTGTATCCTTCTCTAATTAACTCTGTGACACATCTTTCAAAATTTAGTATGTCACTTTGTAAAGGGGGGTTGTAGGTGCTAACCTTTTTGAGAGCGTCTACATTACTTTTATTCACGCTCTCCTTAAAAATGTGATGTAAATTCAGTTTCCTATTAAATAGTTTTATATCTAAAAGAATATCTTCAATACCAGGTCTATTTACTGGTACGAAGGTAAAACCTTTTATGAAAAGGTTAAAATATTCCTGATTGACCTCTACATTTGTGTAGTTATAAATAAAAAAAAATTATTCTGTGTATGAATAATAACTTTGGAAGCCATTTTACGATCTACAGCCACTATTTCAAGTTCATCAGTTGTATCTAAAGTAGTGGACACCGTGATAGCATTTACTATCTCCTCTACCTGAACCCCACTCTTTTCTGTGGGGGTACATATTGATTTCTCGTAACAGCTGCATATGAGGTCTGTTGTTCTAGATTTCATGTCCTCTCAGACCTCCTCGGTCCCTGTTCCCCTAAAGGGATTGGTCTGTTGGAATTGCCATCTTCCCCCAAATGCTACTTGTATATGGGGTTATTTTCACCATCAAAACTAACATTGTCTATTATACCAAACTGTGTATCTTCTCTATAATTGTAATATCCCCCATTCCTAAAACTGCTATGTCCTTTATATCTTTTATTCTCTATGTAATATATAGTTCCCTGTCTATAATCAATCAAATCTCTCTCTAATTTTTGTGTCTTCCTAAAATGACTCTTGTTAGTAACATTATCAACTTCTTGCAAGGTTTTAAAATAAACATTTTTGTACTCAGTTATAGAAAACAACAAATCAGCATTAATATCACCATTAAGTCTGTCTATATCATTTTTACAGTCTACCATCAATTCTTCATTGTTCTTAATCATAGCTTTAAGGATAGCCAGTCCACAGTCATTAAGTATATTTACAATAGTTTTAAAAAATTCCGAATCATAATTTGTATTATTCGGAAACTTGTTAAGTCTAAGCCCTTTAGGTACTATCTTATTTTCTATACATTTATTTAAATACCAATTGTCAAGGGCCAACGTTTTATACTTAGTTAAACCTTGTTTAAGAATCTTACATTTGTCCTTATATGTAGTGTTTTCATTTCGCTTTGGTCCATCTCTGGAAACAAAAGCACCAAAAGAGTTATCAAGCCACTTGGTAAAATCCATGTTCGTGTATTGTTGCCAATAGTCCGTTTTAGATTTATTTTCCATTCTATTTACAGAATTGGTACCCGCACAAGCCACACTCTCACGATTATGGTGATTTGGTTCAGTGTTACCGCCAGTACAACTGTTTTCCTTATCGGCATCTGACGTCACAGTTTTTGGTTCACTCATGCGTCTTGGTGAACTCTGCACACAGGGAATCTCGTTTGTAGAAAAAACTCCATTATTGCTGGTTTGAGAATAACTTTGTATAACTTTAATGAGTTCGCTAAGAAGCGAACTGTTATCCATTTTCCACGGGGACTCCTCGGTACCGGATAAGACACAAAAGCCAACTAGTAACAAGAAGGTGCACCAACTCACAACGAACCACAATGTCCAATCCAGTAGCAATAAAGGATCTCCTCTGTTTTCAGGCACAATTCCACCAGGCTACTTCTCCAAAAGTAATGGTAATCCAAAAAACGGAAAACGCTGGATAACACAACCAGCCAACATTAACACATTTTAACTATTTATATTTAAATTTTATACAAGCTGAATTTCAACATTAACATGTTTTAATATTAACATGTTTTATATAAATATATTTTTAGTGGAAACCAATATTTATATATATTTTTATATATATTTTATATACATTTTTATATGTATTTATTTATTTATTTATATATATATATTTATATTTATATATATATATATATATATATATTTTTTTTTTTTTTTATTATTTATTTATTTATATATATATATTTATATTTATATACATATGCATATGCTTGACATTATTTTTTAAATTTTTTTAAACACAAAATATCATATCACCAGAATGTAATTAATTATTTACTGTTTTTTTTCTTGTGTATTACCATCAATTTATATGTCATATAAACATTTTAGAACCACCAGCCAATAAAGTAATAATTGAACACACTTGATTAATTAACTGACTGTATTTAAATGGAGAATTTACTGTTTCAAACTGATTCTGATGAAGTTTCCGTGCAGGAGATGAAAGCGATTAATCAGGTTGTTTGATTTGTGTGTTTATAAAATGAAATACTAAATATTATCCAGCGTTTTCCGTTTTTTGGATTACCATTACTTTTGGAGAAGTAGCCTGGTGGAATTGTGCCTGTAAACGGAGGAGACCCTTTATTGTTACTGGATTGGACATTGTGGTTCGTTGTGAGTTGGTGCACCTTCTTATTACTAATTGCTGCATTGCCCCAAGATGCCCAGATTCGTCAGGTAGACAGGAGAAAACACCGGGAGCTGACCCTTAGACATGCCTGGATAGGTGCTTATTTACTAAGCACTAAAAACTGTTTTCCTCTAGACTAGTGAGGAAAGTTGAGTGCTGTAAAAATTTGTAGCTTATTTAGTGCTTACAACGAGTTCTGAACAAGTGCTGAGCTCAAAGAAAGATTTAAGTGCTAAAACTAAAAAACTGGCTAGTTCTTAGGGGAAATTTGAAAAGCAGACTTTATGGCACCAGGAATAGTTTAACCCTAGCTAAGCGACGATGCATAAAGTGTATTCTTTTTTATAATATAACAGTAGCAAATGAGAAAACTGATTTAAACAAATTAACCAATAAAAAGCTAAAAACTGATCCCCGTTTCAGCAGTCTTCAATCAGTCAAGTTCTAACTGCACACTCCTGCCACTAGGGTGCAGGAGAACCTTCTACAAAAAAGATGTTCTGGATTAATGCTCAAGTTATACAAACAAAGCTAGATTAAGCAAGTCTGAATTTAGGCTGTGCTACAGCAAACAAGGCATAGCAATTTCAGAAAGAAACAGTTCAAATAATCAGGCACAATAAGCCTTTAACCAGAAACTCCCAGCTCAGAAGGGCAGAATCTGCCCTCTCCTCCCAAAAGAATGCAGACCACACCTTCTTAATGTAAAATAACTGGTCCGAAGCCCAAGTGCTTAAACTAGAACTAATACACTCTTAGAATAACAGACACTAAGCCTTCAATCAACAACTCCCAACTTAGAAGGATGTAAGCTACCTGTCCTGCCACAACAGTGTAGACCACAAACCTTCTTAATGTAAAACAACTGTTCTGAAGCCCAAGTGCTTCAACCAAAGGCTTAGAATAACAGTTACAATTTAATCATGCTACTAACAAGCAGTAATAAATGCAGCAGAATAAATGCATAAAGTAGGAAGAAACACAAATACAGTAAAAGCAGATGAATAAAGTGAAATTTTTTTATATAGCAATAGAAAATGAGCAAACTGATTTAAACAAATTACCCAATTAACCAGTAAAACTGAGTCCTGTTCCAGCAGTCTTCAATCAGACAAGCTCTAACTGCACAATCCTATCACTAGGGTTCAGGGGAACCTCCTCAAAAAAAGATGGCCTGGATTAGTGCTCAAGTTATACAAACAAAGCAAGATTCGGCATGCTTGAATCTAGTCTATGCTACAGCAAACAAGGTGCACCAATTTCAGAAAGAAACAGTGCAAATAAGCAGGCACAATAATCCTTTAACCAGAAATTCCCAGCTCAGAAGGGCAGAATCTAACCTCTCCTCCCACAAGAGTGCAGACCACAAACCTAAAATAACTGGCCTGAAGCCCAAGTGCTTAAACCAGAACTAATACACTTTTAGAATAACAGACACTGAGCCTTCAATCAGCAATTCCCAATTTAGAAGGATGTAAGCTACCTGTCCTGCCACAACAGTGCAGACCACAAACTCTTAATGTAAAACAACTGGTCTGAAGCCCATGTGCTTCAACCAGAAGCTTAGAATAACAGTTACAATTTAATCAGGCTGCTCCTTCTTCTTCTTCTTTCAGCATTTCCCGGTTAGGGATCACCACAGCGGATCATCTGTCTGCTCATGATTGGCAGTGGAGTTTTACGGTGTCGAGTTGCCAGCCCGGCGCCCAACCTTCCACAGAAGGCACACACATGCACACACTCACACCTAGGGACAATTTAGAGTGTCCAATTCACTTACTGCATGTCTTTGGGATGTGGGAGGAAACCGGAGCACCCAGAGGAAACCCACATGACCACAGGGAGGACATGCAGACTCCGCACAGAAGGCACCCCAGCCAAGAATTGAACCAGAGAACCTCTTTCTGTGAGGTGGCTACGCTAACCGCTGCACCACCGTGGCCACCCATTAATACCAAGCAGTAATAAATGCAGTAGAATAAATACAACTGAGTACTTTTATGAAGAGGCAAAAGTAAAATAAAGAGCATTTTTCATATATATATATATATATATATATATATATATATATATATATATATAAATGTGTGTGTGTGTGTGTGTGTGTGTGTGTGTGTGTGTGTGTGTGTGTGTGTAAATATCTGTGTGTGTGTGTATGTATGTGTGCATGCGTGTATGTGTGCATGTGCGCACGCGTGTGTGTGTGTGTGTGTGTGTGTGTATAAATATCTGTGTGTGTGTGTGTGTGTGTGTGTGTGTGTGTGTGTGTGTGTGTGTGTGTGTGTGTGTGTGTAAATATCTGTGTGTGTGTGTGTGTGTGTGTGTGTGTGTGTGTGTGTGTGTGTGTGTGTGTGTGTGTGTGTCTCTGTGTGTGTGCGCACATTTGTGCCCATCTGAATGCATGTAAAGATGCACAGATACTCAGCAGCTCTTGTTTTGTCTTGGATACATCTTTTACTTCACTGTATCTCTCTTCCTAAATATTTATCATACAAACTTAGCAAATTGATACAGTAATAGGTTTTGCATGAGCATGGATTTTCTGAAGGCTAAAAGTCTGAAACTCAAATGTCTGTCATTTTCTAACTTCACTCTTTAATGATTTGCCACTAATTTATTAGAAAACCACAATTTTATGAAAAATGGACCAAAAATCTGAGGCAAAAATTTGAACATTCTGTGAAAGTCTGTACAGTTGAAAAGTATGGGTTTTAGGCCTTCTTATGCTGATCATGCAGACCCTTCATATCTCAGAAGTGGATGTACTACTTGATATGTTTTACCAAAGTGTTTCACATAGAAAGCTTTGCCTAGTTCCTCTTACAGATAACCATTCACCTATATATCTGGACAGTCTCCCTAGCAGCTTTATCACATCTCTTGAATTACCTTTGTACCATCAGAAATTGTCACTTTCAAACCTCTTTTTCTCAGAGAAATGTTGTTATGACCTGACCTCATTAAAGACCACAGATTTGATTCATTGTGTAGTCAGAGTTAAAGGCAGACCTTGCTGTACTGCTAAATTTTAAATTATTTGTTTTGCAGATCATGATGCTTTGGGAGAAATGGTCTGCAACTGTTGCCCCTGGGATTCAGGTTACTGGCTAAGGCTCTTGCCACCCCTATAGTGCCTTTTTTAGGCAAAGTTCAAAGGACAAAACCACCACCGTAATCGGTACAAGCATGCAAAATTTGAAGGTAATGCTACTCAATGCTAGAAGTCTAAACCTCAAAATGCACTATCTTGCGGCATTCCTAAAAATGGAGAATATTGATATCTGTGCAGTAACTGAGACATGGTTCAAGGCTCCAAAGAGCACCCCTGCAATACCAGGCTACAACTCTTACCACACTTTTCAGCCATCAAACCAGGACCGAAACACTAAAGGTGGAGGAGTGCCCATATTCACACCACCAGGCTAGCTGCCCAGCACAAAACGTCTGAAATTCTCCAGGTGCAACTAACACTAGGTAAGACTGCAATCCAAATTGTAGCTTGCTACAGATCCCCCATCATGCCCCAAGACTCT
This sequence comes from Protopterus annectens, assembly GCF_019279795.1. NCBI lineage: Eukaryota > Metazoa > Chordata > Ceratodontiformes > Protopteridae > Protopterus > Protopterus annectens. The sequence continues at coordinate 572,176,511 of NC_056733.1, read as the reverse complement.
CACTACACCTTTCTTAACATACTGAAAAATATTAAGATACAACCAAGCACCCTAATACTGGGTAATTTCAACTACCCTGTCATTAACAAGGAAAACTACTCGTGTACCAACACCTTTGCCCAACGGTTCTTGGAATTTATAAATTCCAATGCCCTGGATCAACTAATCCATAGTCCAACCAGGGGCTCCACTATCCTAGACCTGGTCATTACCAACATGAGAAATCAATGCTCCACACCTATGGTTACCCCCTCATTGGTCAGGTCTGACCATAAGCTAATCACTCTTAACATCCATATCCCACCCCCAACCCCAGTAAGGAAACCTCCATAAAAATAATTCTCCAAAGCCAACTTCATGCTACTCAAGTCAGAAATGACAAACTTCATGACACCCATACAGACAGGAACTGAAAGTTCGACTGCTGAATCCTACAATAAGGCACTGTATGACTACATCCACTCATGCATGGATCTTGCCATCCCAAATAGAACCAAGATGCTCTCCTCTAAAAAAGAAAGCCAACCTGGTGGTTCCCTGCCATAAACAAAGTTTACAACAAAATGAAAAACTGTTGCAGAAGAGAGGAAAATCCCAGGATGCAAAAAACTCCCTTACCAGCCTCAGTAAAAAGCTGGGATCTCTCATAAAATCCTCCAAAGTTAGTTACAAAAATAGAATTGCCAAAGATTCCAAAGACAACCACAAGGCATTCTGTAACTATGTCAGGAATCTAAATGGCAATTCTCAGATCTGCTCTGAGCTACAACAGAATGTCATTAAATATACTGATCCCAAGGATATTGCCAATATCCTGGCAGATCATTTCAGTGCCAACTTCACCCCCTCTCACCCCCTAAATGGCCCATCTCAATACCAGAGGATTGCCAAATTCCAATAATAATGGCCACACAGGTAAAAAACACACTCTCCAAAGCTAAGAATACAGCATCCATGGGACTAGATCACATCCTGGGCTGTGTACTACATGAACTACAAAATGAACTGGCACCTCACTAAGTGTCATGTTTAGACATAGCCTCACCTCAGGCTTTGTGCCCACTTGCTCCACAAGGGGGGGTCCACCTTGGATCCCAAGAACTACTGCCCCATCACTATGATGAGCCTGATCTGCAAGGCCATGGAATGTATTATCATGGAACTTATAAACAAAGACTTTGGCAACCTTCAAACACTAGACCCCACCCAGTTTGGGTTTGTGACGGGCCGATCTTGTCTCCTGAGCCTGATTGACTTCTTCGAATCAGTCTCCAGAGCCATGGATGAAGGTAAGGTGGTCCATACAGCCTATCTGGACCTCACCAAGGCCTTTGACACCATCCCCCACTGTGAAATTATAGATAGACTTACTAAGCTGGGCATTAATCCCTACGTCACTCAATGGGTTGCCAACTGGCTTACTGACAGAACCCACACTGTAAAAGTAGCTGACTCCAAATCCAGCTTCAGACAAGTGACAAGTGGAGTACCTCAGGGTTCAGTCCTGGGACCGCTCTTGTTTGGCATCTACATCTCTGAAGTACAGGCCAACACTAAGGGACTCTGGCTAACAAAGTTCACAGATGACTGCAAACTGGGAGCCATTATTGAATCCCTAAATGATGTGGATACTCTACAGAAGGGCCTTACAGAAACAGATGCTTGGTGCCAGAACCATGGGCTCAAACTCAATGCCAAGAAATGTATAGTTATCCCCTTTGGGAAAAAACTTGTACCCATGAATTACCACATAGGTGGCAGTACACTAAACACTGAAAGTGTGATAAGAGACTTAGGGACACAGGTGGACAGTGGTCTCACCTTCGATAACCACATCACCACAACAGTCAGGAAATCCTTCTATGTGGCACACCTCATCACTAAGGGCTTTTCATCCAGAAAAAAGGAGGTCATTGTTCCACTGTACTCATCCCTCATTAGACCCATTATAGAATACAACTCCCCATTTGGTATGTACCTCTCAAGACATCTGCAACAACTGGAAAGGCCACAGAAATACCTCAATAAATGAATCACAGGCCTAAAGCAGATGCCCTATATTGACCACCTTAAATAACTCCAGCTATACTCTGTCGCATATCGTCTACTCAAAGGCGATCTTTGCTTAACATACAAGGCCATGTCAAACCCAGAGCTACTGGACATGCTACACTTAAAGAAATCCCAATCCCTCAGAGCCACATGCTCTAGGGATCTAAACCTTGTCATCACAATAAACGAAACATGCTGGAGGGATAAGTTCCTGACTCAGAGACTCCAGAGACTCCGGAATAGACTGCCCATACATGTCAAGCAGAGCCCTTTTTTGCCCTCTTCAAAAGGAACCTTGACGATTGGATGGGAGAAAGGAAATTCTCACCGGAGATCACGTCAGTCACCCTGCTAGACAGGGGTCCAGGGAAGTAAACAGTGTGGGAAGAAATAGCTAGGGAATTGTTATGGCTAGGCTTGTATAGGTCTCCTACTACCGACCTATGAACCTATGCATGCAAGCTTGAATTATGTCTTACTTGTATTTTCACACCTGTTCAAGTGTTTTGTCCTTTCAGTCATTTTAAATTACATATTTTCCTAAGTATTTCCATGTTATAATTTAGTCTACAACCCATTGCTGAATATGATTCCAGATCTTAAGGCAGAATATAAGGAATTACATATTGCTGATACTCTTCTGTATTGCTCACAGACATTTATTGATTTTGGAATCTGTCCAAAGGCAAAGGGATTTTTACTCAAACATTCCATCCATAGACTAAGGTTGGTATGAACTCCAGAAACAATGGCTACTTAGGGGAGGTGTATTACAGAATTTCAAGGCCAGATTTCTAACATATTATTCACAGCTGATAAAGGCTACAACCATAGGGGTACAAAGAATACAATTAGGCTGGAACAGGCAGTACTATATAGTTGGGTAACATACAAGAGCATGCATCTGGCCACTACTGGATGCCATAGCATGCCTCAAAAAGCATGTGTGTGGGGATATAAAAAAAAAAAAGAAATATTTAATCTCCATTGGATGTAGAGTCTGGCCAAGATGTCACATGACCTACCTATGTCATTAGAGATGTAGCAATCCAGCAATCAAGAATGTAACAATGGGTTACTAGAACAGTAATGGTAGTGAGGAATGAATGGGAATTAGGAAATTACACATGAGGGACGTGAGATGCACACCACTGCTGAAAAAATGGATTAGTCCTGATTAGTCCCTTAGTGATAGCCACTTATTGCTCATACTGTCATAATTTGTTTCAAAATAATTGTATTTTGAGCAGGTAGATGAGCTGAACCATAGGGTCCCTTTTCATCCATGACCTAGTTAAAGCAATAATAAAGCTAAACAGTTGTCAGTGTGCATGTTTCACAGCTGTTTTAGGAACACTTTGCATACTTTAATATAATATAAGACCAGTATAGAGGAGCACACTTAAACTAAGAACAAGTCATAAAATAGGAGCTGCCTAGTCCTCATTTGCTTTGAAATAAATCGTTTCATAGACACCAGAATGTAGTGTTGTGTCTACATTTCTTTTCTGTATTTTGCTCCTCCCACTAACTGTTTCTGAAGAACATCATTTTACTGGGTATTCTTTTCTACAAATGTGAACCAGTTTATTTTTTGCACTAAACTTAGAATCAAATAGCATCAAAAAAAACCTAAAGCTGTAATTTAAGGGAAAAAATACACCATTCAAGTCAGTACAGACAGTGGCCAGCCTAACACAGCCAGTGCTGATATATCAAAAGTCCTCAGCCAGATCTGCTAAGATAGAGCTTTTATCCCTGACTACAGCACTGACAAGCCATGGTCATAGAGCAAGCCTGGACGCTAGAAGAGGTAAATGGAGAAAAGGAAAAGAATGCACTGATAGCAGGCTGTCTCATCTTGAATGGGAGTAGTGTATCTTACTAGTGCACGTTGCTGTTACTGCTTTTACATTTTAAGTGTATAACTCCACCTGTGTAATACCTATGCTGTCTCGGTCATTTCCTATTTAGTGTGCAGTTGTAGGTTTATTTACTTTAATGAAGTAATGACCTTTTAGTGTTAAACTTCCTGCATTTTACTGTTTACAATTTGGAAATGCACTGTTTCAGCTTGACTTAGTCTGATTTTTCTTAAAAAGCTTACAAGTACATATTGCTGTTTCTGCTTTTAAATTGTTTAAGTGTATAGCTCGACCTGTATAATATCTATGCTGTCTCAGTAATTTTCTATTTAGTGTGCAGTTGTAGGTTTACTTACTTTAATGAAGTAATGACCTTTTACCATTAAACTTGTTGCATTTTACTGTTTACAATTTGGAAATACTTCAGCTTGTTTTAGTCCGATTTTGTTAAACAGCTTATTAGAACACATAACTATTATTGCTTTTAAATTGGTACTGAGTGCTCTCATCGCTGTTCGGCCGCTCTGCTGTTTCAACCTGTGTTAGTTAGATTTTACTACTTAGCTTATTTGAGTGCCTGTTCTGTTACTGTATTGTGTGAAACTGAGCAATTGTACTGTAATTTTATGTCCTGCAACCATGTTTCTCAGTTCTGTTGGCATGCATTACTAAGTAGCAACAAATAGCTGGAAAATTTTACTGGCAATGAATTACTCTGCATTCTGTGAAATTAAGGTGGCAATAGACTGAATTTCATATCACTGAACAGGGTGACTTTCTTATTAATTATCACTGCTTATTCCTTAACTAATTTATTTGATTAAGAACTGCTTAGGTAAACTATGTAAATTGTGATATTTTCTTGTCTGTCTCTTATTTCCACTTTTTTTACTTCACCTACCCCCCTTTTCTGGCTCCATATTAGCATCTCTCTCTCTCTCTCTCTCTTTCTTTACAGTCCCTTAACCACATTCAAAATTCCAAAAAAAGAAAAAAAAAAACCTGAAGCAACTACCTGCTTATAAGAACATGGAGAGCAGAACTCTGTACAAACCAGTAAAAGCTACTGCAAGTCTTACTTTTATCGACAGACTGTGAGCAGTGTAGGTGTATTAAAATCTTATTATATACTCTTATTATAATCTTCTCTCTGTGATACTCCTACTGATTCTTCTGCTGTGCACACTACTGGACTCCTCCCCTCCCTATTTTCCTCCTTCTTATTGTAACAAATATATACCGTTTTCCAAAGCATTGCATTTATTTTATATTCGTATATTTTATTTATCTTATATATTAAATTTATTTTATATTCTTATATGTTATTCTCCCATTTATTGTAACAAATCTATACATTTTCCAAAGCTTTGCATTTATTTTATAGTCTACCTCCCTGATGCTCTACTAAATCTGCTTTTCAGTTCACATAGATAAACAAGCACCTTTAGGTACTGACCTGGACTAACTGGTTGATTTATTTGTCTCATCTCACAGCTTTCTCCAAGTCCTGGTTCATAGCCCACCCCCCTTCTCTTTCTCTCTAATAATCTCCCTTAAGATACCTTCTCAACATCCACTCTATCCTTCACCCATATCTAGTCTCACCATCACTCTCCTCCCACCCCCTCACTCCTTGGAATTTAATAATTATCACATTTTCTAGCTCTGAAACTATGCTTATATATTCTCATTCTCTTTGACACACTTCTTGGATAACTGCACTGTTCGATTTCTAATATCTCTGCACCCACATCAGACAGAGCCAATAAGTGAGGAGGGGTGCTATCATATACTCTGAACTATTGAGTCTGTCCCTCTCTCCATCTGTGTGTTCTCTCTTCTCTGTGAAATCCTTCCTTATTATCATTGTCACCTAAATCACACAACACAAAAGTACCCTATAGAACTTTCTCTCCTGGGTCAACATGTCCTCGAGGAACTAAACATCATACTTGGAGACATTTATATAGACTAGTACAAACTGTCTCATCCCTATTTCTACCCCTACTAGAACTAATAAAACTCCCTTTGTGGACATATCCCATAACCCAGGGATACCTGCAAAGTCTTTATCACTCCTCATCCTTATTCAATAGATTCAATCAATATACAGAATATTGCCAGAATCTCACCCACTTGAACTAGAACTTTTTAACTCTCTACTATCTGGCATCAATTAATTAAATCTAACTATGCCCTGGCTGCAAAAAAAAGAAACCCATCATATACAAAAGAGAGAGCACCTGGAAATCTAAGAGAACTTTTTTTTTCCACCATCACACACACCTCACAAAATCTGAAAAATCTGGACCTCCCATCAACAACTTGCTCCACTCAGGTAAACTACTCCCCAAACCCCACACCACTTGACACTGCCACTGAACCTTTCTGCCTCTCAACTTCCTCACTACAGAAAACCAAAAAATAAAGCTCACAATCCAAAAATAGTACATATCAACCAACCTCAAATTTCTCCCAATACAACTGATCCCTCTACTTTTAGACCCATTGCTATCCTAGAAAAGTACATTCATCTCAGTTAATAAATAAATATCTCAAACAGATAAAAGATCATGAAGGCTCTGCTCTGAATTCACCCCTTTACTTAACAGAGATACCTATATTTATATGAACATCAAATATCCATACTATAAAAGCTTCTATAAATATCCTGAACTCCTAAACTACAACAAACTTATCACAAGATAGCCAGTTTTGTCTCTAATCTTGATATATATATATATATATATATATATATATATATATATATATATATATATATATATAAACCCAATAAAAATATAGAAAAGTCCCTCTACAAATACTCTGTTGCACATGCTTGGAACTCACTCCCTCAAAACTTAAGAAGCATTCATCAAAAACACCTGTTCAAAAAAGAACTTAAATATTTTCTTCAGAGTACATCCTGCCCTTGTCTAACCCCTACTTGATCTAGCCTCTTCTCCTCTCTTCTCTTCTCTCCTCTCCTCTCCTCTCTTCTCTTCTCAACTTTAACTCATTTTCCCTATTCTACTCTTTACTTCCTTGTACTTGCCTCATATACCTTTATACCTCCCTCTCCCCTCACTTCCATATATTTATATACAACTTCATTAACAAAAAAAATTTTTTTTTGATTGAATGGTTTATCTATTTGTATGTACTTCGTGTGTGATATTCTCTAGATCTGTCAATTGTTATTTAACCTCCTCTATGTTAAGATATTCTCTAACTGTTGATTTTCTTATGTTTCATGGTGGTTTTAATTTTTTACTCTTATTTTTATTTTTGATTTGATTTTTACTGTAAAAATATGCAATACCTCTGGAGCTTTTCTGCTTGAGTCTCCACTAAAAAATGGGCTCCTGGCTCAGTTAGACTAACCCATTTAACAAATGTCAATAAATAAATAAATACATAAATAAATAAATAACCTCTTTGAAGTTGCCCACTGGTAGAGAGAAAAAAACACAATTGCAAACTTCGTACTTAAGATCCAGCTTCACAGCAAATTCCAACAGCAAAAAAAGATGATCCAGACCACGAGGCTGATAAAAAAACAGTAGTTTAATAAAATACAGTAGGTGATAAAATGCAGTGGGTTAGCACTTTCAGGTTTAAAAAACCCTTCTTCAGACAACATACAAAAGTTATGAACACCTTTTAAAATACCATAACAGCCAATCAAAGACTCAGTAAAAAGCCCTCCTCCTTTCTAAAAAAGGCTTGATAGGAATGACACCATTCAGGCCAGGTGCTCCATCAGCACCTAGATTGATTATCCATCTAGTTTCACTACATTCTGTTATATTTCTCAAGTCACCCGCCCCCATTTGGATGAATAACCTGCAAAACTATAAAGGAAAATACATGCCCAGGGTACTGCTTTACATGCTGATACAGAGCATTATGTGTATTGGCTGTACGTATAGCTGACATATGTTGTAGCACCCTGTCTTTCAATCTACAATTCGTTTTACCGACATAAAATGAACAACATTGCATACAGTCAGACAAGTATATAATACTGCAGGTCAAACAGTCAGCATGTTGTTTCAATGAATAGCTCTTTCCAGACAGTAGATGGATGAATGTGTTGTTTTGTCTAATATATTGAAAAGCTTTGCAATGCCTACAGGGGAATGTCCCTCTTCGCCCCATGACAGGTTTCCTAACCCTCTGTTGGTCTGTACAGAGCAAATCCTTTAAATTCTAACTACCTTTGAAATGAAATGTGGGTTCCTGAGTTATTAATGCCTTCACACTGTTATCAGTTAAGATTTTCCAGTTTTGGCGAATAATGTCACATACGCCCCCCACATTGTTACTATAATTCAAAGTAACTCAAAGGGGCTGCCTGCTTATATTAGCCTCCCTGCCATACACCTGTACATTTCCAGAAAATCAGGAGTTTGGTTTGTTCAACCTCTCTTCTTACTTTTATTAAATGCCTGCTGTATTATGTTCTGATTATAACCCCTTCAATTCGGCAGACTTCTCTCTATATGTCTCATCATTGGTACATAACCTAGATGTTCGAAACAATTGTCCCTGAGCAATATTGTTAAATGTATATCTGGGGTGCATACTATCATAGGCAAGGAGAGTATTCCTCCAGCATTCCTTCCTATATAACACAGTCTGAATCCATTGTTCTGTATTTTTCATCACTCAGGCATGTAAGAAATCTATAGCTGTATCCGAGAGTGAAATACTAAACCTCAAAAAAAACAGTAGTGCTTTCCAGGTAGGTAACAAACTCATAGATCTGCTCCTGTGTCCCTGTCAAAAGCAGGAAGACATCGTCCACAAAATGGACATAGTAACTCAGGTACCCCCTCCGTAAATGGTTTGCCTTGAATATTGCTTGAGCCTCCCAATATACCAACACTATGTTGGCATATGAGTTTGTGCAGGGGATGCCCATGGCCACCCCCCCCTGCTCTGATGATAGAAGCAATTATGATACATAAAAATATTGTTGCTCAGCACACAGTCTAACAGTAAGCATACACTGTCAATATCAGTTTGATACAAGATTTGTTCTTGCTGCTAAAAAGGCCTCAATGGCCATCAAGCGATATTCATTTGTAATTACTGTGAACAAACTGTTTATATCCAGGGTTACTATCAAATAATCTGTACAGTCAGCATTGGGAACTAAACGACTGTGTAAAGATTGCAAAAAATGAGCTGTGTCCTTCAATATTCTGAGTACAGAAACCAAACACTTTCTTAGATGAGCCTCTACCCATATAGAAGCATGTTCAGTAACCCACCCCCTTCCAGATACAATTGGACATAATGGTGGGTTCCTGGGATCTTTATGCATTTTTGGTAAAGTTTTGAACAGTGGAACAACAGGATGTTCGATCAATATAAACTTAAAAGTGTCTTCATTAATATGGTTGCTTAACCTTAACTTGGAAAACTCATGCTTAATTTTACCAATAATCCTATTATTATCAGCTGGTGTTAGCTGTTGATAAGTATTTGAGTCCCTTAACAACATAAGAACACTATTATGATAGAACTACAACCACCCCTCCATCATCAGCAGGTTTTATTATGATGTTCTTATTCTCTATAAGTGTCCTTAATGCTTGGCGTTGCCCCCAGTTCATGTTATGAAAAACTTGCTTGTTTTTTGTGTTCAAATCATCTTCACAGGTTTTTATAAAAGTTTCAACCACTTGACTGACAGAGGGGTTAAATGTGCTCGGTTGCCTAAGAGTACAGTCCCTAGGAACAGATTCTGCACCATAAATATGTTTCAATTCAACATTTCTGGCAAACATTTTCAAATCTAACACACAGTCACTAAAACTTGACCCTGTACTTGGAATAAATATAAGTTCCTTGCTCAAAACATAATTTTCAGCATCAGATAAAATGTAATCAGAAATATTATATACATTACAGTCTCTATTGCCATTGGCAGTCACATGGATGTTTTTCACCTCTTTGCATTACGATTCAATGAATGACCTCTGTTCAGGTTCTATTTCTTCTTCACAGGTACAGGTAAAATGTGAAAAGAGGAGCTCATTATTTTTGGTCAAGCTGCCAGCACATTGGTACTGTTTAACACCATCTGTGTTGTGTTAGAAGTTTCTTGTGGCATTATCTGTTGCTGGTTAATCACCTCCACAGTAGAGTCTTGCCTAGGTGCTGTGTCGATGTTTGATGATGTCATCACTTCCATCCTGATCTGTATATCAGCTCCATTGCCTCTTACACCTGAATTTAAGGTGGAATATTCATTAGCCTGCCGATTAGATGTCACAGAATGCTGATTCCGTGGAGGGACATCCCTTGGCTATGTGAAAATATGCCCCTGCACAAAATCTGTATAGTCTCTTGAAAGTTTTTTCATTTTAATATGTTGCAATTTGGAGTCATAAGCTGTCATAGCACAATGCAGGTCATTAAGCTTAACCTGATGATATAGCAATTCTATCTGTCTCTGCTGTGATTCAATTGGACTCACTAGTTCTTTCTCCATAGGTAAGAAAAAAATCTATCAACAATTTCATATAAGCAAAACTAGTGTTCAGATTAAGCTGCTGCCATTTGGCCAGCAAGGTAGGATACAGTTCCCCATATGTGGGCATGCAGAGCACCCTCATGCCTCTAGGAACGATTTTATGATGCAAACATGCTTCAAAATGCAGTCTTTGCCACTGAAGGCGTTTCAGCTTATACAAGTCTTTTTCTAAATCTTTCAGTTGTTCCAAAAACGCGACATCACTCTCTAGCTCTTCATTATTCCCCAAAGGGGGCACAGTTGTGTTGGCCAAGTTTAAATTCAACAACGGATTGTTATCAGTGGCAATAAGTTGCTTCATTCTCTCTGTACTTACTTTGGCAGCAGCAGACAGTACTGGGACTGTAGCTCAACTCAATGTCCTCAAGATATTGTTCAGCCACGTGTATGAAGACAACACAATACCAAAAACAGCCAAAAAACACAATTGTAGACTTTGTACTTAAGGTCCAGCTTTACAGCAAATTCCAACAGCAAACATAGTAATAATTTAAAGGATTTGCTCTGTACAAACCAACAGGGGATTAGGAAACCTGTCATGGGGCAACAAGGGCCAATCCCCTGTAGACATTGCAAAGCCTGTCAATATATTAGACATAACAACACATTCATCCATCCATTGTCTGGAAAGACTTATTCATTGAAACAATATACTGACTGTTTGACCAGCAATATTATATACTTGGCTGTCTGTATGCAATGTTGTTCATTTTATGTCGGGAAAACTAATTGTAGATTGAAAGGCAATGTTTTACAACATATGTCAGCTGTACGTACAGCCAATGCACATAATGCCCTGTATTAGCATGTAAAGCAGTACTCTGGGCATGTATTTCCTTTTATAGTTTTGCAGAATGCAGTGAAACTAGATGGATAATCAATCTAGGTGCTGATAGCGCACCTGGCCTGAATGGTGCCATTCCTCTCAGTCCTTTTTTAAAAAAGAGGAGGGGTTCTTACTGAGTCTTTGATTGCCTGTTATGTACTTTAAAAGGTGTTCATAACTTTTGTATGTTGTCTGAAGAAGGGTTTTTTTAAACCTGAAAATGCTAACCTACTGCATTTTATTACCTACTGTATTTTATTAAACTATAGAACTGCTCCAGCTGCTGTGTGTTCCTGGCCAGCGTCCTGGCTAATCTCTCCAATCTGAGTACAATGCTCTAGGACACAGAAACTAACAACCTGAAGAACAAGGATCCTGTCCAAACTCCCTTCAGTCTCCACAGTTGAGCAACCAATCCTTGTACTTTCTCAGTAAAGGGAGCATGAAAGTATGTGTCTAAACTATCACGGCCAGTATAGCCTATAACTTATTATTAGGTCTAGGTAGTTATAAAGTGCTAGACAGGAAAACCAGCAGCTTTACTCCCTTCCCACTCTGTAACCAGTCTAATCTACTTTTTCCACCATTTAAAGACACTCGGAACCGCTACTTCCTTTTCTTGCAATAGGTACCTAAACTCCCTCCTTTTTTACCCTGCTTAGAATAAATTAATTTGGGTCACCAGGTGGCAGACTTGTCCCTTCCAGGCCTTGAAGCCTTCTCCTGACCTGTACTACACCTTTACTATATGCTGTTTATCCACAGACTTGCTATTAAACTGTAGCCCATAACATCTATTTATTTTTATGGTTAGCTCTCACACACCCTCCAAATAGTTCTATTATCTACTCTTTTAACTTTATTCCAGTATTTAGGGTTATCTACCTACTGTAATCCCTGCTTCAACTGATTGTTCTTTTCAGCTCCTTACCTCTCTTTTCTCTCTCTCTATTTAACCTATACTATCTTCTCCCCCCCACCACCTAGCTAAGACTTTGACTCATCATTACTTCACTGTACCCTCTCTCCACCCCTGTCTTCACATCATACTTCTACACACTGGTATTTTCCCAAATGTCTATCAGCCTATTTAATTTCTAGTAGCACTAGCCCCTCCTAGTTCTCATCCTTCATCTCTCCTTCCCCAACCCTTCTACCTCACATCCTCCACTTTTCCCATAAATACATGCTCTCCTGAGCTGCCATTTCCTTTATAGAACTGCCCCCAGCTGCTGTGTGTTCCTGGCCCAGCATCCTGGCTAATGTAAGTACTGAATTGTTGCCTTATTGTTGAGTAATATGTACTGTTTAAGTAGGAAGTGAGGCTTTCATGGTAACATATGTTTAATTTTTCTTTTGGTGTAGATTCATATATGAATACTTAACTTTTTACTACACTCCCTTGAGAGGTAGTTTTTAAGTGTCTCCCATTAATGGGGCACATTTATTCACCAATGTGTTAGAGTGCTAGTCTTAGCAGTGTAGCATTACTGTAATTCAAAGTGAGCTTCTGTAGACCTTTTGGTGCGTACGTTAACAGAATTCTATGTTAAAGGTGCACATTTATTCTCCAATGTGTTAGAGTGCTAGCCTTAGCAGTGTAGCATTACTGTACTTCAAAGTGACCTTCTGTAGAACTTTTGGTGCATACTCTAAGAGACTTCTATGTTTCTTAAGCAAAGTAATATTATCTGGTTGCTGTAGTTTACTTAAAATTGACCAATACGCAGTCCTGCTAATGTGGCACTGAGAAGCCCAGGACCAGGGCAAAAAACAAGCACAGAACCACAAATTCATGTTCCTGCTACCCCAAATATTCCATCTAAATCTCCCAACTCACTCTATATAGCTCACCTCAATACTTGCAGCATAAAATAATAAAATTGCCCACTTCCATGCTCTCCTGGATGTTCATTCCTTTGATATAATTTGTTTAACAGAAACATGGCTAAAACCCACTACACAAGATGTTGAAATTATTCCATCTGGGTACAGCATCTTGAGACAAGACCACAAAGTAAAATAAAGGAGGGGGTGTTGCTATCCTCTATAAAGAAGGACTACAAATATCTGTACTAGATCTTGGTCCCTCTTCTTAAAACAATGCAGAAATCATTAGCATCAAACTTCAACTTAATCCTAGCAAATCCCCAAATATAATATGTATCTACTGCCCCCTGGTAACAACATCACCGCTTTGGAAGGTATCCTTGCTGAACTCTCCACAAAAATTCCCCAAGAGACAATAATTCTTGGAGACTTTAATATAGACTGGAAGGACTGCTCTACTGAATCACCAACCTCCCATATTAACTTTAATGGCTTCTCACAAACAATTAACTTCTTAACAATCCTTAACCACCATGCATCAAAGCATTCCATCAAAATCATCTAAACCCGCCCCCCCATGGTCGAAAAGAAAACTAGACAAAACCCCGTGAGACCAAAACAAAACAGATAAAAAAGAAATGAAAATGAGAAGCTTTGTTTACTAAAAAAAAAAAAACTTACTCTCCAAACAAACCAACCCAAAAAATCCAATACAAAAACAAAGTTCTTAGAACAGAACAGACAACTAGGCCAATCACAACACCCACCACCCCTACCCTATGCAAATTAATATTCCAAAAATCCAAATTAATGCTTTACAACCTTCTTCACTGACAACCATCCAAACACTTGCTAATCAACTAATGCCAAATAGCTCTGCCCTTCAAACCAATACCTAACTCTCCCAACTCTAAACCTGCAACCTGTCCCAACTTCCCTCATCTTCAACCTCTTAAGTAAACTGAAACCTACTACCCCTCAGCTGACCAGCTACTTGCTGAATACCTGCAAAAGGCAGTCAAAGCCATAGCTTATCCTGTATCATTGCTGATAAATAGAACCATACAAGAAAGCACTATTCCCACCATCTGGAAAATCTCCTACATTATCCCCCTACACAAGGGTGGAAACTGCAGAGAATATTCTAACTATCGTCCCATAGCTCTACTTTCCTCTTTAGCTAAAATAACAGAAAAGTGCATCCACAGACAGTTACTAGACCACTTACTCCAGAACAATTTACTGGCCAAATCTCAGCATGGCTTCAGGCCTTTCCACAGTACAACAACTGCTCTCCTATCCTTCACTTACAGCATCAATAAAAACCATAATAACAATCTTCTCTCTTCAGCACTTTTCATCGACCTTTCAAAAGCATTTGAAATGGTCAACCACCACTTCTCAGTATTCTAAAATCCTTCTCTCTGGACACAAAGACAATAAAATGGTTCCAGTCCTACTTTGATAATAGACAGCAGACAGTGCTATGGGACAACAACCTCTCACCCCATCTCCCAGTTACCCTAGGTGTTCCTCAAGGCTCTATATTGGGCCCCCTCCTTTTCTCAATATTTATCAATGACCTCAACCTAGCTATTCCTTTAACTAACTGTGTACAATATGCAGATGATTCGACAATAATCTGCTCAGATAAATCTCAATCCCAACTACAGACTCTAACTCAGACAATGTTCAATAAAACAGAAGATTGGTTTCTACAATGCTAACTCTTCTTGAACCCCCCAAAAAACAAACTCCTACCCGTAAATCACTCCCAATGAACTTTTCAGTCTTATCCAATAATGGTACACTCATATCTCCTGATCCAACAACTAAACATCTAGGGGTAACCATTGATAACAACCTGAAAATTGAAACCCATATCAACAATACCATAAAAACTGTCAACAGGAAACTAGGCTCCCTCTATAGGATAAAACCCTTTCTCTCCCCACTAGCCAGAACCACTATTGCCTATTCCCACCTTATCTTCACACTTCTTTATGCTTCTTCCATATATAAAATTTATCAAAAAATAACCTTAACAAGCTAGCCAACACTTACAATAGCATTGCCAGATGTGCTACTGCTTCCTCCTTTAGGACCCATCACTGCCATAATCTGAAACAATTAGGCTGGTTAGAGATTCTGAATCAGATTCACTTTAAACAACTCACCATTGCATACAAAACCCTTTTCCATCCTACCAATACCTGCTAGTCTCATTACCCAATATAAGAACCTTTCAACTTTACGCTCATCTAATAAACTACTTGTATCAACATGTAAATCTAATAACATGGCAGGAGATGCTCTGTTCTCAAATGCAGTTGGAAAGTATTGGAACCAACTCCCCCATGAACTTACATCACTGTCTCCATTTACACTTTTTAAACACAATCTGAAACTCCATCTTAAAACCCATTGGTTATGTCCCTGTACAAATCCAGACTAATCTCATACTATATCCCAAATACCCTCTCAAGACCTAATTCCTGCTCTATCTGTGTCTTTTTAGATCAAGGCCTACCCTTGGCAAAAACATATCTTATCCTAATAGAGATAATTTAAATACCTAGTTAAATTCTTCTGCATATAATTCTAAAGCATCCTACCTCAGGCAGGCAACAAGTATTGTTTAAACTGTGAGCATTGCTGAACTGTTGAAACTTGAAGTATGCATTTGTTTAACAATTGCTTTCTAGTTATGAATGAAGTCTTGTACATAAAGTATAAAATATCTTATCTAATACTTGCAACATGTTTTTTTGTATAAACTGTGAAGATTCCTGAATTGTTTAAAATTTGTAGTATTTAACTGTATAACAACTAGAACCTGTATGTTAGTAGTCTAGTAATCTCTTGGAGCTTATCTCCCCGGGACTCTACTGAAAATGGACATAAATCCAGTTAGACTATCCCAGTCAACAAATGCAAAATAAATCAATAAATAAATAAATTTAAATATTGTTTTTTTATCAGCCTGGTGGTCTGGATCATCTGTTTTTGCTGTTGGAATTTGCTGTAAAGCTGGACCTTAAGTACAAAGTCTACAATTGTGTTTTTGGCTGTTTTTGGTATTGTGTTGTCTTTGTACACATGGCTGAACAATATGTTGAGGACATTGAGTTGAGCTACAGTCCCAGTACTGTCTGCTGCTGCCAAAGTAAGTACAGAGAGAATGAAGCAACTTATTGCCACTGATAACAATCTGTTGTTGAATTTAAACTTGGCCAACACAACTGTGCCTCCTTTGGGGAATAATGAAGAGCTGAGAGTGATGTTGCGTTTTTGGAACAACTGAAAGCTTTAGAAAAAGACTTGTATAAGCTGAAACGCCTTCAGTGGCAAAGACTGCATTTTGAGGCATGTTTGCATCATAAAATCATTCCTAGAGGCATAAGGGTGCTCTGCATCCCCACATATGGGGAACTGTATCCTACCTTGCTGGCCAAATGGCAGCAGCTTAATCTGGACACTAGTTTTGCTTATATGAAATTGTTGATAGATTTTTTCTTACCTATGGAGAAAGAACTAGTGAGTCCAATTGAATCACAGCAGAGACAGATATAATTGCCATTTAAAGAGGAATATCATCAGGTTAAGTTTAATGACCTGTATTGTGCTGTGACAGCTTATGACTCCAAATTGCAACATATTGCAACATATTGCAAACACACTAATACAGGGTGATTTTAACTACCCTGCCATTAACTGGGAAAACTACTCATGTACCAACACCTTTGCCCAGCGGTTCTTGGAATTCATAAATTCCAACACCCTGGATCAACTAAAACATAGTCCCACCAGGGGCTCCAGTATCCTAGACCTGGTCATTACCAACATGGGAAATCAATGCTCCACACCTACGGTCACTCCCTCGTTGGTCTGGTCTGACCATAAGCTAATCACCCTTAACATCCACATCCCACCCCCAGTAAGGAAACCACCATAAAAAACTTTTCCAAAGCCAACTTCATGCTTCTCAAGTCAGAAGTGACAAACTTTATGACACCCATGTAGACGGGAACTGAAAGTTCGACTGCTGAATCCTACACTAAGACACTGTACGAGCACATCCACTCATGCATGAATCATGCCATCCCAAACAGAACCAATATGCTCACCTCCAAAAAAAGGAAGCCAATCTGGTGGTCCCTTGTCATAAACAAACTTTACAACAAAAGGAAGAAACTGTTGCAGAAAAGTGGAAAATCCCAGGATGCAAAAAACTCCCTTACCAGCCTCAGTAAGAAGCTGAGATCCCTCATAAAATCCTCCAAAGCTAGTTACGAAAATAAAATTGCCAAAGATTCCAAAGACAACCACAAGGCATTCTATAACTATGTCAAGAATCTAAATGACAATACTTAGATCTGCTCTGAGCTACAACAGAATGGCATTAAATATACTGATCCCAAGGATATTGGCAATATCCTGGCAGATCAATTCAGTGCCAACTTCACCTCCCTTTCACCCCCTAAACATCCCATCTCAATGCCGAAAGATTAACAAATTCCGGTAATAACGGCCACACAGTTAAAAAACACACTCTCCAAAGTTAAGAATATAGCATCCATGGGAGCAGATGACATCCAAGACTGTGCACTACATGAACTACAAAATGAACTGATACCTCACCTAAGTGTCATGTTTAATCATAGCCTCACCTTAGGCTTCATACCCACTGAGTGGTGCACAGCTACAGTTACCCCACTCCACAAGGGGCGATCCACCTTGGATCCTGGGAACTACCGCCCCATCAGTCTGATGAGCCTGATCTACAAGGCCATGGAATGTATTATCATGGAACTTATAAAAAAAGACATTGGCAACCTTCAAACACTAGACCCCACCCAGTTTAGGTTCATGAAGGGCCGATCTTGTCTCCTGATCCTGGTTGACTTCTTTAAATCAGTCTCCAGAGCTGTGGACGAGGGTAAGGTGGTCCACACAACCTATCTGGACCTCGCCAAGGCCTTTGACACCATCTCCAACTCTGGAATCATAAATAGACTTACTAAGCTGGGCATTAATCCCAACATTACTCGATGGGTTGCCAACTGGCTTACTGACAGAACTCACACTGTAAAAGTAGCCGACTCCAAATCCAGCTCCCGACAAGTGACAAGTGCAGTACCTCAGGGTTCAGTCCCGGGACCACTCTTGTTTGGCATCTACTTCTCTGAAGTCCAGGCCAACACTAAGGGACTCTAACTAACAAAATTTGCAGATTACTGCAAACTGGGAGCCATTACTGAATCCCCAAATGATGTGGATACTCTACATAAGGGTCTTACAGAAACAGATGCTTGGTGCCAGAGCCATGGGTTCATGGTCAATGCCAAGAAATGTATAGTTATCCCCTTTGGGAAAAAAACATGTACCCATGAATTACCACATAGGTGGCAGTAGACTAAATACTGAAAGTGTGATAAGAGACTTAAGGACACAGGTGGACAGTGGTCTCACCTTCGATAACCACATTGCCACAACAGTCAGGAAATCCTTCTATGTGGCACACCTCATCACTAATGGCTTTTCATCCAGAACAAAGGAGGTCATTATCCCACTGTACTCATCCCTCATTAGACCCATTATCGAATACAATGCCCCATTTGGTATGTACCTCTCAAGACATCTGTAACAACTGGAAAGGCCACAGAAATACCTCACTAAATTAATCGTAGGCCTAAAGCAGATACCCTATTCTGACTGCCTTTAAAAAACTCCAGCTATACTCTGTCGCATATCATCTACTCAGAGGCAATCTCTGCTTAACATACAAGGCCATGTCAAACCCAGAACTGTTGGACATGCTACATTTAAAGAAATCCCAATCCCTCAGAGCCACACTCTACAGGGATCTAAACCTTGTCATCACAATAAACAAAACATGCTAGATGGATAGGTTCCTGACCGAGAGACTTCCCATGCTCTGAATTAGACTGCCCATACATGTCAAGCAGAGTACCTCTTTGGCCCTCTTCAAAAGGAACCTTGATGACTGGATGGGAGAAAGGAAATTCACCCCAGGGATCGTGTCAGTCACCCTGCTAGATAGGGGTCCAGGGAAGTAAATAGTGTGGGAATAAATAGTCAGGGAATTGTTATGGCTAGGCTTGTATATGCCCTAGGACTGATAGCCTAGTACCAACCTATGAAACTATGAACCTATATTAAAATGAAAAAACTTTCAACAGACTATAAGGATTTTGTGCAGGGGCATATTTTCACATGGCCAAGGGATGACCCTCAATGGAATCAGCCTTCTGTGACATCTAATCAGCAGGTTAATGAACATTCCAACTTACATTCAGGTGTAAGAGGCAATGGAGCTGATATACAGATCAGGATGGAAGTGATGACATTATCAAATGTCAACACAGCACCTAGTCAAGACTCTACTGTGGAGGTGATTAACCAGCAGCAGACAATGCCACAAAACACTTCTAACACCACACAGATGGTGTTAAACAGTACCAATGTGCTGGGAGCTCGACCAAAAACCATGAGATCCTCTTTTCACATTTTACCTGTACCTGTGTAGAAGAAAAAGAACCTGAACAGAGGTCTTCGTTGAATCGCAATGCAAAGAGGTGAAAAACATCCATGTGACTGCCAGTGGCAATAGAGACTGTAATGTATATAATATTTCTGATTACATTTTATCTGATGCTGAAAATTATGTTTTGAGCAAAGGACTTACATTTATTCCAAGTATACGGTCAAGTTTTAGTGACTGTGTGTTAGATCTGAGAATTTTTGCCAGAAATGTTGAATTGAAATGTATTTATGGTGCAGAATCTGTTCCTAGGGACTGTACTCTTAGGCAACTGAGCACATTTAACCCCCCTGTCAGTCAAGTGGGTGAAACTTTTATAAAAACCCTGTAAAGATGATATTTTTAAATTTTTGAACACAAAAAACAAGCATGTTTTTCATAACATAAACTGGGAGCAATGCCAAGCATTAAGGACACTTATAGAGAATAAGAACATCATCATAAAATGTGCTGACAAGGGAGGGGTGATTGTAGTCATGAACAGTGAATTCTCTCATAATAGTGTTCTTATGTTGTTAAGGGACTCAAATACTTATCAACAGCTAACACCAGCTGATAATAGTAGGATTATTGGTAAAACTAAGCATGAGTTTTCCAAGTTAAGATTAAGCAACCATATTAATGAAGACATTTTTAAGTTTATATTGATTGAACATCCTGTTGTTCCACTGTTCAATGCTTTACCAAAAATACATAAAGATCCCAGGAATCCACCATTACGTCCAATTGTATCTGGAAGGGGGTGGGTTACTGAACATGCTTCTATATGGGTAGAGGCTCATCTAAGAAAGTGTTTGGTTTCTGTACCCAGAATATTGAAGGACACAGCTCATTTTTGCAATCTTTACACAGTCATTTAGGTCCCAATGCTGACTGTATGGACTATTTGTTAGTAACCCTGAATATAAACAGTTTGTTCACAATAATTACAAATGAATATGGCTTGATGGCCATTGAGTTCTTTTAGCAGCAAGTACAAATCTTGAATCAAACTGATATTGACAGTGTATGCTTACTGTTAGACTGTGTGCTGAGCAACAATATTTTTATGTATCATAATTGCTTCTATCATCAGAGCAGGGGGGGGTGGCCATGGGCACCCCCTGCACAAACTCATATGCCAACATAGTGTTGGCATATTGGGAGGATCAAGCAATATTCAAGGCAAACCATTTATGGAGGGGGTACCTGAGTTACTATGTCCATTTTGTGGACGATGTCTTCCTGCTTTGGACAGGGACACAGGAACAGATCTATGAGTTTGTTACCTTCCTGGAAAGCACCACTGATTTTATGAGGTTTAGTCTTTCACTCTCGGATGCAACTATAGATTTCTTACATGCCCGAGTGATGAAAAATACAGAGCAATGGATTCAGACTGTGTTATATAGGAAGGAATGCTGGAGGAATACTCTCCTTGCCTATGATAGTATGCACCCCAGATATACATTTAACAATATTGCTCAGGGACAATTGTTTCGAACATCTAGGTTATGTACCAATGATGAGACATATAGAGAGAAGTCTGCCGAATTGAAGGGGATATAATCAGAACATAATACAGCAGGCATTTAATAAAAGTAAGAAGAGAGGTTGAACAAACCAAACCCCTGGTTTTCTGGAAATGTACAGGTGCATGGCAGGGAGACTGATATAAGCAGGTAGCCCCTTTGAGTTACTTTGAATTATAGTAACAATGTGAGGGGCATATGTGACATTATTCGCCAAAACTGGAAAATCTTAACTGATGACATAGTGAAGGCATTAATAACTCAGGAACCCACATTTTGTTTCAGGTGTAGTAAGAATTTAAAGTATTTGCTCTATACAGACCAACAGGGGGTTAGGAAGCCTGTCATGGGGTGACAAGGGACATTCCCCTGTAAACATTGCACAGCATGTCAATATATTAGACATAACAACACATTCATCCATCCACTGTCTGGAAAGAGCTATTCATTGAAACAATATGCTGACTGTTTGACCAGCAATATTATACACTTGGCTGACTGTATGCAATGTTCATTTTATGTCGGTAAAATGAATTGTAGATTGAAAGACAGGGTGTTACAACATATGTCAGCTATACATACAGCCAATACACATAATGCCCTGTAACAGCATGTAAAGCAGTACCCTGTGCATGTATTTTCTTTTATAGTTTTGCAGGTTATTCATCCAGATTCATCTAACGAGGGGGTGACTTGAGAAATATAACAGAATGCAGTGAAACTAGATGGATAATCAATCTGGGTGCTGATAGAGCACCTGGCCTGAATGGTGTCATTCCTATCAGTCCTTTTTTAAAAACGAGGAGGGCTTTTTACTGAGTCTTTGATTGGCTGTTATGTACTTTAAAAGGTGTTCATAACTTTTGTATGTTGTCTGAAGAAGGGTTTTTTAAACCTAAAAACGCTATCCTACTGCATTTTATTACCTACTGTATTTTATTAAGCAACTGTTTATTTATCAGCCTGGTGGTCCTGATCATCTGTTTTTGCTACTGATAGAGAGAAGACTGCAAGAGGTGCATAGCAGAAAGCAGACCTTTAACAGCACAATACATCAGCACTCCATATACTATTATTGCATGATTCTTACTGGGATTTAGTAGAAGGAAAAGCACTTCAAAGCCCTAGACCATGTTTGGATGTTCTAATCCCCATTGTTCCTCCTGTTTCAATGAGGGCATGAAGTATTACTGCAGGTCACTGCACAAGGTGAGGGTATGTACTGCAATAGCCTCCTCGGGTAAATGCTTATCCCTTAATTTCAATGGAGGACTACAGAACTGAAAATAACACAGATGATGTCCCATGGAATTCACAGAGTTTCCTGTGTAACAATTCTATAATTTAAAATGCCAAGAAATAATGCTTCTTGGCATAGGGCATAAATTATTAAGATAGATGCCACAGAAGCAACGTATCCATTATGACATTCCTGATTTGGTTTCAGGTGTGAGGTCAGGTTTCAATTAGAAACTGCTAGGGGGCAATGGGCTGAGTTTCCTTTGACAATCTCTTTTGTGAATGCATATGTGAGAGAGACATAGCCACATCCCTCTACGAGCTATTTTTGTATGGACATACATGCTGTGTTCTTACTGCATATCAGAGATGTCAGACAGGTGTTGAGAGGAGGAAATGCTAGAAAATGGAGGTGTCAGGGCTCTGACTGACCTGGCTAACCACTCATCTACAGCCTTCTCCATCCTGCAAGGACTCAGCACTGGTCAAATTAGGAGTGGACTTTGCATGTATATGTGTGCTCCAGGTAAATATGCTTATGGCAGCTCTATTGCAGAGATTCTCTTTTACTAGGTCTAGACCCACTTCAAGGAACATCTGCCCAGAACTACCTGCTTTTCTAGAAAATTGCAAATTGATACATATCTTATTTTGTTAATGTGCTTTTGTTGGTTGATTGCTTAATTGATTGATTCATTTTATTCATTTGCAAAGCTTTTAAATTGGTTGTTTCGGGAATGTTTAGAGTTTTTTTATCTTGAACTCCTCTGAAGGCAGTGCCAGGGTGCCAGAGGGTTTAATAAAGTTTGTTTTACTGTTGGGCACCATTGTCATTACTTTTTGTATGAATATTAAAGAACTGTACCTCACTATATGTAACAGAAAAAACATACTAACTTCTAATAAAGGGCTCCTGTTTCTATAGAAATGCATGTAACTGTAAAATACAGGTTGGTACAAGGAAAGACTTCACATCACCGCTACATTCAACTGGTTTCTGCAAGAATTCATACGGCTAGTACATCTCAGACAAGACAGCATTCAGGTAGTCAGCTGATTCAAAAAATAGAAGCAGCACAGAGGCAAGATAAGGGATCATTCTTCCCAACTCCATCAACATCCCTTATCTCCTCCCTAGACATCTTTCAGATGATGAGAGAGAACATGATACTATATTTTCCAAAAAAAATGTTTTCCACTATCAAGAATGTTATCATTTCCAAAATGGAAAGAAAGACAATTTACTTTCAAAGGTTTTAGGTGGGTATGCATAAATTTAACACTGATTTTGTGGTAATAAGCCATCTCAGTGGGTTGAAGCAGAATGTATGATATTTGTGGCTGTGACCTGCATTTATTGACAGGTTGTTTCAAAGATAGGTCTGGTAGGAATATGGCTGGCTGGACTGGATTCTATGAGATCAAACTTTGGTCAAGAGCATCCATCAAAGCTTGTGAATTCATGAAAAGAAATAGAAACTGTTAAATGGAACCCCCATGGGGAAACGGACAGGGAATATCAGCAGACATCACAAAATGCAAATAAATAAATACAATAAAAAGAAAACCTACCTTATATTTTCACAAAAGGTCTCCTGGAGATGAAAACATTATAGGTCATAGATTCAAGGTAAATCTCTCACAGTCATCACTTTTGTACCAAATCCCCCCATTTCCACAGTCTATAGTGTATTTTAAAACAGTAAAACTACTTCCTGCAAGGTAACATTTCTAGAAAGTCCTCAGTCAGATTTTTGCCTTCAAGATGCTCCCTTCTGGCATATATCCTATCAAGTGTAAATAATATTCTCACTGAGAAGTGAGCGAAACCTTAAACCTAAAGTCATCCCACACCTCTAAACCTCTTTGCACAACAACTAATGGAGGGAAAAATCCCCCAAATCAGAGACAATTTGCAAATATTACTTAAATTTACTTGAAAGTTAACAGGACAGTGTATTTTTCATTAACATTCATTTTTTGAAGATTAAGAAGTATGAAACTTTAATGTTTGACATTACTGACTGACTAATCATCAGTTATTAACCAGAATATCAAAACTCATGATGGATTTGAAAATCATATGAGGCAAACTTGGGGACAGTTGAGGGCTATGATTCATCCAAATATTTATGATTTGTTTATAGCAAACCGTCATGTTCTGCCATGGGAGCAATTGCCATGCAAGGAAAGATTGAATGATTTGAGGCATTTTAGCAGCAATATCAGTTCTGAGTAGTTTAAAATTTTCAACATATTTATTGTCATATTTCAAGACTCCACAGCTCTGTGAAAACAGCTTCTTACATTCTTATTGGGTTACACACCTCTGGTTACTCTCAGTGTAGACTCTGTATACTCTCCCCATGACTTTGTAGAATTTTCTGTACATTCCAGTTTACCCCCACCTCTCAAAAACATGCTAGCTGATAGGTTTCCTTAATCTGTCCACAGATATTGCATTTAATCTTACCCCTTTACACAGATCTTAGGTAAATATTGTCTGTGTAAGATCACGTTATCTACCTGGTGTACAAACAGATAAAGACATTTTTTAACTGTTAAGAATTTGCAACTTTTGTAGTATTTTACATTTTGATTACTACTGAAATATATATATATATATATATATATATATATATAAAGTTGTATTATAATTTGATGTTGGTTTGCAAATAATATGAACAGCCACTTTTAATTACCTTCAATGAATCTACCTTTGCTGAATCAAACTGCATGTATCCCCTGTCCCAGCCTGACATCCATGGTCTACCCTATTTTTTCAGATGGAGATTCTTTTCCGTGGAATTATACTTGCCTTCAAAATTGAAGGTACTTTCAACTGCTTGCCTCTGTCTCTGATCCCACAAATACAGAATAAAACAATTTCCATTTTTTCCTCAAACAGCATGAACAATATAGCAAGTGATCTGACTCAATCTCAGTCCTTTGCTCTTGTGCAAATTGTAATATGACATACACAAATCTACATCAGTTTTAATTAACAGTACTGCGGCTCAGAGGATACAGTCAGAGAGTACTCAGAGAAATCACAAATGGAATGACAGAGTTAGAAAGGTAAGGGGGCCCACAGTGGGGATAGTAATAGAGTAAAAAGTCTGCAGAAAAAAAACAATAAAAGGGCAACAATAGTGTGCTTGTCACTGATATTTCTCTACTTGGCCCAGATGATGAACAGACTTACTGGCACTTGTGTTCTTAATAATGTAAAAAATAGTGGCAAGTGAAACTTGAGCATAGGTAATGATTCCCAAAGAAAGCAATTTTTTTAGCAAGTGGATGAAGGCAAACTCATTTTAACAATTACTAGCTACACGATAAACATAAATGAACCTTCATACCATGGATCTGTGCTCCTTGATGTCACGCAGTATGAAACTGGTGCCTACATTCTGAGGGAAGAGAAAGTAGTCCTCTCTTTACTGAAATAATAAGCTTTCTTGGCTTTTGTACAACAGTCAGACCTTATTATTTCTATGAATAAACCTGCCTTTATTAATCATTATGCCAAAAGTATACTTGAGAGGTGCCATTTTACAGAGTTGTTAGAACAGAGTACTGAAAAGCACCATGGCCAGAAAGTAAAATAATTAAACTGCTAGAAGTGGAATTAAGAGATATCTCATGCAGACTAATGAAACACCTCATGGTTGAATGTGATGTTACTAATGATATGTTGTATGTATACTCAGCAGAGTGATAAGATAGTAAGTCTCTGAGAAGTGAACTGCTATTTGTTAGACTTATGTTTTAACAAACACGCATTTGTACTTATTCTTTGTACTGAAACTGGTAGAAAAGGAATGCTTCCGCAGGGGGGGGTCATTTCCAAATTTCAGCCAGTGGAGAAACAACAGTAAAATACATTTAAAAGTGAAATTTGTTCAAAATACAAGTAGGTCATCTTTATGGCCTCAAAGGTCTCTGCAGGAGGATTCGTCTTCTTCAAGGTGATGCAGCCTCAAAGATGATTATATTACTAGAATACAAAGTCCCTGTATGCATGTGTGTGTGTGTGTGTGGGGGGGGGCATTGCCTCCCATTGAAAATGTAATGTCAAATTCCACTTCAAACTGTGCTTCAATGAATAAAATTCAGTCGGAAGTTTATTGAGAAGACATTCTTTATCTGCTCAAATTTAATTAAAAATAACATTACGAAATATAAAGTCAGACTACATCTCAAAAATATGCACTGTTCTAATGCAAATAATCATTAAATGGGTAGAAAAAAGCTGGGTTTTGATCAGAGAAGAGCAGTAGTCTGGGAATTATTATCACAGTATGAGGCTGTATCTGAAATGAGTGAAGGATGTACAAAATAGTACACAAAGATCCACTCAGGTGTTGGCAGTGCAGACAGTTAAGCCAAGCTGGAGCATATCCTTCCATAGTACAGCACACATGAGAAAAAAAACATTTGTTAAACTGAATAAGTAGTCCTCAGATCTATCTACTGAATCTCTATTAATACCTCCTGAAATTAATATTAACATTGCAAAAAAAAAGTAAATGAACTGTGTAGCGAATGAATTGCAACAGTGAAAGGATTACCTTCTGTTTCTAGGAACAGGTACCATTTTTATTTAAAATAATTTTTGGCCTGAGTGGCATAGGAGCAATGACTGGTAACATGCTCAGAGTCACACAGAGGGAGAAGGAACCAAACCTTGTACCTGTAACACAGGAAGCAGCTTATTAACTGCTCAGAACCTTAATCTTCTGAAATAATTGTCAGACACCTTTTATACAGCCCGTTGCAAACAGTAATGTAATACACATAAGCAGCAATACTTTTTTTGAGACATAGTTCATTGTTTCAAATAACCTTCAAGGGCCAAAATTGTGAGACAGATTGCCCAAAAGGAAATTAATGTCAACTCACAAAGAAAAATAATTCAGAAATTAAGTTCGCACCAAGGCAGACTTCATGCTACAATCTCCACCTCCTATGTAGGTGGCTATCCCATACACCCCTCTTAATTATTATCAAACCCAATGACTGTTAAAGGGGATGCTGTGACTTTAGTGACTCATTAACTCACAAGGTGAACTAAATCAGCTGTGCCTAAGTGGGATCTGCAAAGGCATTTTTCATCCAACTATGTGGTTTCCATTATTGTTGGGATGTTAGTATACTGACAATGCCAGTTGTAGGAGCACACCTGTTATGTCTCTTTCAGTTTATCTGACATCAGATGTATGGCTGACTCGTTCACATCACCACATCAAAATGCTGTGCTCCTTTAACCCACCAAAACAAATTATAATGTTGTTCACACAAACACCAGAGGGAGCAAAGGAATTGTCAAAGCTAAATTCATCAGACTCTTCTTTAATGCGGCCAATACCGCTAAAATAAAGTCCCCTTTGTTTTGTTTACTGTTTCCTGAAAGAACAGTACCTTATGCACTGTTGAAACATATTTCTGTAGAGGTATATGTCACAACTCATGCACAATCTACTTTTAAAAAGGATGCTGTAATTATTTCATTTAGCTTCAACAGTCTCAAGTGTAATAAATGGCTAATTCGAAAAGCAGTAGTATATGTAAAGATGGAGCACATCTAGGTGGTTTTCAATAAATTCAGCCTAAATGATCAGTAGAATTATTATTTTCTGTCTTGTCCTTGTAGAAAGTAATTTATTTCCAGTGTATCTCAACCACTCAGTCAGAAATTATAAGCACAGCAGAAGATTATAGAAAAGCATTTACCTTGAATTCTGATGGCAGGGGGCTATAGGAATTGCTGTTATGTGCAGTATTGTTCAGCACATTTCTTAGTTCACAAGGTAATCGGTATTTTGTAGGTTTGCTGTCCTGTACACCACTGGGGAGGCTAACCTAGTTTCTCAAGTGCTCTAAAGCACCAATTAAGTGATTTTTATGTGTTTATTTATTTTTTTATTGATTTATTATATTTTAATTTATTTTATTTACACTTTGTTAACCAGGTTAGTCCCAGTAAGCCAATAGCCTCTTTTCAGGGTAAAGCTGAGGCAGTATTCATCCTTCAAACTCTCACTTAAAGACTATTTTATCCAAATCTTGAATCTGCTCCTGCTCTACCTCTGGCTAATTACATATCTTACCAATATGGTTTATATTGCTTACCTCTACTGCCCTTGTTTTACCCTCCTCTGTATACAAGTTATTTCTCTTTTAGTCCAGCTTAGAATTTCATGTATACTAAAATTCCTTTATCCATATGTAATTATTGTATTCTTTGTTATTTTAACTTATGTTTATGTGCATATTTACATGTATTGTAAATCCAAATTAGTCCACCCTGTATGTTTTTGTCATAATATAGGAGCTTTTCCCCCTGGGTCTTCACTGAAAATGGGTTCATTCTGGCCCAGCTGGACTTTCCAGGGAAACAAATGTCAAGAAAATTAAAAATAAAATAAAAATAATATTCAATACTCATTGAGGAAGTTTGGGCAGGCACAAGGGTACTTCCTTTACTCTTTTCTATAGGTGCCGTGGGAGCTTTTACATCCACCTGAACTACCACCATCTCAGTTAGATGGCTGTCTGGATGACATCACCCTGCAGGCAGCTCTCATCTAACAGGGTGATGAATGGGCTGATTGATTGCAGGAGAGCGGCAGGCAGCAGGGAATAACAGATTAAATTTAAAAAAAGTGAAAAAAAGACAATAGATACTCCTATGAATTGCAGATTGCTTGAGTTTCTTTTTATTTTCTTTAAGGCAGGAAGTAAGAATTTTAAAAGGCATCCTAACCTTTGGTATATGCTGTATTGAGTGTATCTTCATTTATTGATTGCAGTTGCAATCAACACACAGTTAGTCAGCCTGTTTCTGAGATTCACAACCTACAGAATCACTATAGTGAGCTTTAACATGGATCTTGCAGGAAGGATAAGTCCTGCCTCTAGTCTTCCCTCTTCTGTATGGTTGCTGCATCAGAATGTAATGAAAATTAATTGGAGTCCAGAGCTGACAAAACATACTGTATGCTTTTGAACTGTTCCCACTAATTTATATTATGTTACATTATGTTGCATTACTGAATATAAAAATAAAATCTGACTCTGATACAAGCTGTTTGCAGCTTTTTGCCTGAAATTATTAAATAGTTCCTATATGTTCTCAGCTGTTTCAGTTCATGAGTCTATAAAATTCTATAATGTTTCTGTTTTGTTACCAGAAAAGGTCACTTCTCCCTCTAACTATCGCTATTGCTTGAAGTTCTTGTCAGACTTTAACAAAGCAAACATTTCTGCACCTGTTATTTAAAAAAACAAGATTTTTTAAACGTGTTCAAATGACTACAGCAGTCAGTGAGACTCTGGTTTACTGTCTCATCTGAATGACATCATAACAGTGAAGTATTTCTTGCCTCACCCCCACAAACTACACTGCAAGGTCATTGTGGAAACTAAACCCTTACACATTGTTAAGTTGCATTAGCATCTAATGGGCAGAAGTAACTTACAGCTGCATGAATTCCTGAAATGAGTGAGAGCGCAAAGCCTGTAAAAAATCTAACAATGCCATAGAGCAGAGATAATCAGAAATAATGACAAAGCTTTGTATTTTAAGACAGAGTCCAAGAATTGCTTTTATGTGAAGAAAAGAGATAGTGAAGAAGCTTGGGGTCAGTTTATTCATTCAATCACTCATCTTCATTAACTGAGTAAGTGGTTTGGTCTGATGACCAAATTCTGCCATGATCTTATCCTAAAAGGGAATGACTGGAAATGTACATTGACTTATGCAAAGAAGCACGGAATACCTGCCATTGTATATATGTTTGAAATAATTACAGTGCTATACACTGCATTTATAAAATCTACAGAAGCACTATAGAATATGCATGTAGACAGGCTACATAAGGTTTACTTCACCAGTAAAGGATGACAGTATATAATGTACTTATAGATAATACACAAAAAACAGACATCAACAGCAGTGCACCATATGCAGTATAAGTCATAAGAGTGAAATCACCCAGATTGATTACAAACAGAAGTACTTTTAGTTAAGGATAGCTAGTACTCACTTAAGGCTATGAAAATTGTAAGTAAGAAATAAAGAGCGAGTAACAGAAGGAGAACAGCACATTAGCTAAGGAAGTAGTAATTCACTGTGAGTTTTTGTAATAGTTAAAAAGCCAGGCTTCAGAAGCAGGGCACCATCACCATTATAAAAGGGGGTTGATAGCTGTTAATTAGCAGAAAATAACCCTAAGGGAATATAGCCATCCTTTTTCTGTCACAGCAGTCCACTTAGACACATACTAAAAATGAAACCATGCCAGCATATTATAAAGCTGTCTACCTCCTTAATCAAGAGACACTTTAAAAAAAACTCACATATCAAATGTTTGTAACCAGGGGAGGCCAGTCCCAACAAAGACAGGGGCAAAAGTCTAACAGAATAGGTGCACTCTGGCCCAACCATCCCAGGATGGTAATGCCCATTGGGAGGAATCAGTTCAGTCTTTATTTCTCTTTGTCAGACTAGCAATAGTACCCTTCCCAAATACATCATTTCAATCATTTCTTGAACAAACAAGTAGATCCATAACTATGTAAGAAGTTCAAATTCTGGAACCTTCATTACAGATTGTGCAATCAAACAGATTACAAATACTATTTTTTAGTCATAAGTAAGATTCTTTCAAGAACTGTAACACTGTAACATTGATAATTGTTGGCTATATTTGCAAATACACTGTAATATAAATCAATGACCAACAACATAAGGAATTCCTAGAGCTTGTAACCATCCTTTTTCTCTTCACAATGACATTACCCTATATTTTACCTTAGTCCAGTCATTAAAGAAAGTGCCACCATATTGATATGAGAAGTCAAACATCTAGGATACTCATTGCAGCATAAAGAGTCTAACCATTTTCAAATAATACATTTTGCAAAGAAAGAGGGAAGTAACATCTTGAAGTCATTATAAAATTAGAATTGTACTTTGATAATAATCTTAGGCAGTATAAGATTAAATCATATTTGAAATGCAATCTAATCTCAAGAAGGTAAAAAGATTCTTTAAACTAGTTAACCATCTGTATCACCTGGTCATACTGCTAACCATCTGTATCACTTGGTCATACTGCTAACTATATGCATCACCTGGATATACTGCTAATCATACTCTATGAAGACAAAAGTCATAATTATGAATTTAAAAACATAAAAGGTGAAGCTCTTGGATACGATGATTTCCATTACAAAACACCATGAGAATTCACTAGTGTGCACTTTTTTGACTACTTCTGAAGCTCGTCATATGTAGATCATTGATATGTCAAGCACAAACAATAGTTGCTTAAAAGTATAAACTTCCTGAATCTGAACCACATGTCTGCAGTTAGTCTGTTACATGCGATTATGATGAACTTTGCTCCCTGCTCCACCTTAGTAATGCATGCTGACCCTAACCCTAAACCTATACCTGCCCCTAAACCAAACATGCAACTTACCTTAAAAACCCTTTTCCATAACACTACTACTGCACAAGGCAGCTTGGACACTCACTACATGCACATACACATACACACACATGCACACATACACATAAAATCTATCCCTTTACCTAACCCTAAACCACTAATACACAAGCACATACTAAATCTATTCCCTTACCTAAACCTTACTCTAACTCTAACACACTCTCGCACACATACACACACGCACACACACACACACACACACACACACACACACACACACACACACACACACACACACACACACACACACACACACACTTCATACACACACACATGTGCGCGTGCGTGTAGGCCTTTCATTAAAGTGAAAAAAATTATATTTTTGAAGTTCATGTTCTTCTGTTGTCACAACCTTGAAGTTAGATTTATTAACTGTATTATCATTCTGAGCAAGTGCAACTCCCTCCATTCAAACTACTCTTAGGCTCACCCTGTTCCCCTACCATACCCACAATTCCAATCAAGCCACACCCACTACAGCTATACTTATACTCTCCTTAACTCCACCCACTCTACCAATTTACCAGGTATTGAGGCTAATTACCCAAACAAATCACTACCTTCTTAATTGCATCCAACTACTACTGTAATCCAGTTCCCCCATAACTAATTTCCTAGCCACTCCTACCTTTTCAAACCACCCTTCAATTTTCTAAAATATCAGTTCCCCTTAAATTTATTTAAGCTTTTCCCTACCATCCTCCCTCAATCCTGTACACCAAAGTCCATGCATCTACTAAACCTCCCTTTACATAATCTTACACACTCACTCTGTCTATTCAAGCTGTTTACTTCTAACATTTTTATCATCCTATTAATAAGCTCTTCCAATGCTATTTCCTACCTTGCTTTCCATCCTTCTACTGCTGCTAGCTTACCCCACAACCTACCACATCCCTTTAATTCCTAAGCCTATCTACCAAACTACATCATAATTTATACCTTCACCTTTGCATCTGCTACCATGATATCTCACCAAGTCTTTATACCTTTAACATCAGTCTCCTCCTTAGCCATAAATTACGCCACTTCCAACCTCCACCTACAAAAATCATATATGCTCTATTAAAAATCAAACCTGTTTCTACTCATAGACCACAGCCTCTAAAATCTCACAGTGTGGAGACATTCACCCTAAACCTGTACCTCCTCTACAAACCACATTAATGTCCACCATCCTTTCAAAACTCTACTTACCTACCCTCAGCATCACAATTTTTCCATCCCTCTTCCATTGTCTCTAACTACAAACCACACACAACGTAATAGATTCCCACTCAACACTAACACTCCATCAAAAGATCTTAAGTTCATTGCAGTAAGTCTACATATATGCAATAAAGTAACTGAACTACATGCCTTGCTATCTTAATCCACCCACGACATCTTAGCCAACACAGCAACCTGGCTTACACCAAATATTAGTGACACTGAAATCCTTCCCCTGGGTTCAACATATTTAGATTAGAATGGTTAAAAAAAAGAACTGGTACAACTCTTTCACCATATCTCAATTCACCAAGCCAGTCCCAAACTTCTATATTGTCAGAGCACTTATTGCCTTCTTAAATTTAAATATGAATAAGTGCCTATGCATTATGTATACCCCAGGCAACAATATACCTGTACTAGAAGGGTACTTTCTCATGGACAAATAGAACCATCTGTAACAAAACCATCATCCTGGGTGTTGTCGCAATTAACTGGATAACTCTATCCATAGATTACCCTTCCTCTGTCATAAACCTATTTGGTTTTACGCAGCTTCTGGTGTCCCCAGTGAGATATAAATAACAACAAGCATGACAACAGTATCATCCTCGACTGGTTATTGGTATCTGAACCCAGTAAATAGAAAATATAATTTTGCCAGTACACTTTCTGATGCTCTAAGTGACCATATCCCTGCTAACACCCAAGGAAAGAATACCCACCAGACTAAAACCCATGAACTGAAGATAACACATAACCCTTCTAATTTCAGCCCTCAGTCTTTCAGTGATACATAGCTGGCAATGAAGCAGTTTCAATTAAAAGCCCTACACTCTAGATGAAGTTGTCAACCATTTCAACACAGTATTTCTGAACACACTTAATAGTTTAGCCCCACTGTGCACTTAAAGATTCAAATTAAATCATGCCTCTTGGCTTGCTAAACAAAACAAAAACCTTATGAACTATAGAGGCATAGTTTGGTAACAAAGGAAGGAACACAAAACAAGTGGATACCTTCTAACCTTGAAGCAAGTCTGTAGCTTAGTCAAAAAAGCAAGTAAACAACAACACAAAACAATGTTATGGTTACCTTCAAATTAATCATAAGCACAACCCAGAAAATGTTGGTCTTTTGCCAACTCTCTACTGAAACCTGGTAGCAAAAAAATAGCCTAACCCCCTCCTTAACAACTCACTGTAACAAACCACATGCTTATGCAATACTTGTTTTAAAGATTGCATATCTTCCTTCACTATAAATGCAAAATTTTCATTCAACCCCTCAGACTACTCCTATCTATCTGCATACCATCTGTCTCAAAACACATCCCAAACAGACCCCACCCAATCAAATTCCGCACCCCACTTCCACAGCTGCCAGCTTTCCCCAGAATATCATAAACTAGCTGCTCATGCCATAGTCTACTCAGTTAACATGCTTATCAGTAGATCCAACCACAAATCCATTCTTCCTGCCATATAGAAAAAAGCTCATCTCATTCCTTTCCACAGGGCAGATGCTCAAATGAAGTGGCTAACTTCTGCCCAATAGCAATCTCCCCCGCCCCCAAGTTACTAGAAAAATGCATCCACACCCAACTGCTCTATCATATCCCATCAATTTTAAGCCCTACTCGACATGATTTCAGCACTGGTCATACTATAATATCCACCTTCTATCCATGGACACAGTAAACAAAACAAGAGAGTCTGAGAAGATAGTCTTCACCCTATTCCTTGACCTGGCTAAAGCTTCTAACATGATCTTTCAACCAAAACCTTTGCAAAAACTATCTACAATTAGTCTATGTACTCCTGCTCTAAACTGGTTTCATAAGCTATTTATTTGATAATCCACTTACCTGCCTAGCACCACTGCAGTACCCCAAGGTTGCATCCTTGGACCACTCCTTTTCAATTTCTTCATCAATGTGCTCCACACTTCCTCCTGATGAGCCTCTCTCATCCAAATGTGGGTGACTCCACACTTACATACTCCTCCAATAGTCTGACACATCTCTTACAAATAACTCAAGAATCATTCATCTCAATTGAGAACTAGACTTGCAATGCCCAACTTCTTCTTAATGACAAAATATAAGCTTCTTATCCCCAAAAATCTAATGTATAAATTTATTTATAAAGATATTTAATTCCCAGATTATTTTTCTACAGGAAACACATTTAATACAAGAAGATATAGACAGATGCAATACAAAGTACTTTCTGTTTTAACTAGTTTCCATTATAAACAGAAAAAAAGAGGGGGGGGTATATTATGGAAGAATCCTATGCCAACACCTAAAATCATAAACACACATAATAACGAAAAGGGAATGTTTTGTTCAGTGACTCTAGAGATTAAAAGAAAACTATATACTTTTATTAATGTTTATTGGATACCTGGAATAGGAGTAAAAGCTGTTAAACTTCAGTTGGAAGAAATAATTCAAATTCAAGAGGAAGCATTATCCTTGAGAGTGGGAACATTCTAATATAATCAACAGCAGTGAGAGAGGTGTTGTATTTTACCGGCGTTTTGTAGATGACATCTTTTTTGTTTGGAACAATAATATGGGTACCCTCTATAGCTTCATAGATGAGCTCAACAGAAGTAACAAATTTCTACGGTTTACACACAAATTGTCATTTACTACCATTGAGTTTTTGGATGTAACCATCTCTGTAGGGATTGATGGGGTTTTTACTACAGAGTTATACCGTAAGAACTGTTATTGTCCATCATTTTTGCACAGAACTATTATGCATCCCCAACATGTTTTCTCCAATGTGGTAGAGGGACAAACTTTACGAGTGGCTAGATTGACTTGTAAAGATGATACCTTACATAATAGTATAGAAATGCTGAAATCTGAGTTTGTAGGTAGAGGTTATGATGAGAAGGCTGTTTCTAATGCCATAAGAACCACCATGGGGGAGAGACAAGGTAGAGCTAAACCCTATTTTTCTGGAACACTGGTTCCTAGGAGATCTAGGCCTAAGTGACCCGAAGGCATACCAGTAGTTCTTGCCTACAGCACTGATGTGAGGCACATTAGAGATATTCTGTATAAAAATTGGCATATTTTACATACAGAAGATAGAACAAAAGGGGTGGTGGGGCCACGACCTAGGGTCACATATAAAAACAAGAATACACTTAAACAGTAAATTTAAGTGTAATATGGATCAATGAAGTGTAACAGGGACTAGGAAGCGCAATAGCTGCAATTTTGCCACCTTATAGATGAAAGTGGACAATTTACACACCCTGATATTAAATGAACATGGAATTTCAACGCGCAGGCTGATTGTAATACCAAGAATTTAGTTTATCTGGCTTATTGCACTGTATGTTCAAAATTTTATGTGGGTAAAACAAATAGAAGACTTTGTGAAAGAATAAGAGACTGCATGTATTATACTAGGAAAAAGTTGGAACACAGTGCATTAGCCAAAGATACATTATCAGCAGGAGAAACACATTTGTTTACATTTCAGGTTATGTAAGTTATACATGAGAATATCAGGCTAGGAGATATCTATCCCTCTACTGATACAGCTGAGATGAAATGGATCTTGAGATTAGGAGCACATTTGTGTTCTGGTCTCAATGATAATGTTTCCATTAAACCAGCCCTGAAAGAACCTAGAGTGGCTAAGAAATGAATTTATACTGCTTGTGGTCTTTAAGATAGGACTTTGATGTTTTTACTGGTTAAGCATATGCATATATTCATTTTATTTTATGTATGGTGCACTTTAAACATGGTATATAGTTTTAATTAAGTCTGGTTTCTGATTGGTTGATTTGAATTAATTGATGCATTTAAAGATTTTTTTTTTTGTTGGGTATTGTTGTTTGATGAAGCACCTTAGTGTGTGACAGCACTCACATTAAAGTTTTCTGTTTTTTACAGCTTTGTTTTATTGCTTTCCATGTTTCTGTACAGTCTTTCATTTTTTTATCTTGTTGGGTATCTTGTGACAGTGCAGTTTATCACTGAGTTTTCCTGTTGTTTGACTATTTTTGGGATCTATGGATCATTTTTCTGGAACTCAGTGAGCATGGCAGATGGTTTTCTGAATCGTTTGGAGGAAGTGAATCATGAATGCATAAGTCGATCCAGTAATGAATGACTACAGAGTTGTCTTAACATTAGTACTAATCCCCTTCTTACTAAGGATTTGGACACAGTTATATCAGTTGGGGACATTAACATAGATACAAATGTGCATACTAAGGCCTTGAAGCAGGATATAGAAAATTACTTATTCTGCTGTAAACGTCTTCAATGCCAAAGGCATCACATGGAAGCCTGCTTGAAATTTAATGTGGTTCCATGAGGTCTCATGGTGCTTAATATGCCCACTTACGGAAATATTTTTACGGACTTGTTGGCGACGTGGCAGAGGATCAGTCTTAATACAAGCAAAGCATATATGCAGCTCATTATTGATTTTTTTTGCGCCAGTTGAGACTGACTTGAACTCACAGATAGAGTTTAAATATAGGGAATTATCTAAATTAGCAGGAACTGACAATGCTGATGTTTTTCTACATGAAGTCATTGATAAGGTGCTGGCTTATGAACAGAAGCTGTTATTGGTCAAAAAGAAGATACTTGTTCGTGATATGGAAGATTTCAAGAATCAACGGGTATTTGCTTGGCCGAGAAACAAGTAACACAGTGAACCAATCACTACACGTAATCAAGCAGAGGACCTGATTGAGAACAACTTGGTGACCAATCCAGAGTCAGATGGAGGAGTGGGTCCAGCTATACAACAAGCCTTTGTAAATACAGAATTAATGGTTTCTCAAACGCCTCAAGATATTGGTCAAGGCACATCTGAACATATTGCTAACCCCATAAATATGGATGGGGAAATAGTGATGAGAAGGAAGACTATATTTGCCACTAATATAGCAGCGGAGCCTACTCTACCTCCTCCTTTTTGGGTGCAGAGCAAGTCTGATCAGGACAGGGACAATATGCGAATGGGACTGAAATGGAAAGGGACTTTCAATCACAACAATGAACATACACTGAAGAAAATGTGGGCGATGGCCCAAACTGGTTGGTATGGAATTTATCTAACCAGATTTTGACTGCTTCTGAGATTTCATTTCTTGCTAAGGGTCTGAGCTTTGTGCCCTCTACAACAGCAAAAGTTGATGAGATGCTGTTAGAAATTAGACTCTTTGCTAGAAATGTTGCATTATGTAGGACATTTGGTACTATGAATGAAACACAGCGGAACATTTTCTCGAAACCTAGTACTTTTGTACCTGTTTTTTCACCAACTTAAGATATTTTTGTTAGAGCATGTGAAAATGATTTATACAAGTTTTTTAATCAATGGAAAGCTAATAGAAGTGGTAATTTAAGCATTGATGAGTGACAAGCACTGAAAGTTTTACAAAACAATAGACAAATTATTGTTAGACCTGCTGACAAGGGTGACTTGTTGTAGTTCTAAATGTTGAATTTTATCTTCAACAAATGTTTTTACAGTTAAGAGATGTTCATGTATATAAGTTGATTGAACTATCCACTATTGAGCATATACAAGAACAGGTTTTTGTGGGATTATATGAATGTTTTTGTATGGGGCTTATACCTCGTGAGATGTATGATTATTTTAATGTGGAATTTCCACTTGTCCCTAAGTTATACGGTTTGCCCAAGAGACACAAAAATCCAACTAATCCTAGCCTTAGACCTATTGTATCTAGTGCTGGTTGGCTGACAGAGCCAATATCTATATACGTAGATAAACAGTTGAAAATTATTTTAGACAAATATCCATTAGTATTGAAGGATACAGAACATTTTTTACAAGATTTATATGAAGTCTTTGGAACTGGTGTGCGTTCATCTATTGTCTTAGTGACTTTAGATGCTGAATCCCTGTTTACCTGCATTCCAAATGAGGAAGGCATCAATATGGTTAAAAGTTATCTAACAAGGGAAGGCTCTTTTGATAGTAAACAAATTGATTTACTATATTATTTGTTGGAGATTATACTTGCCAACTATGTGTTTGTATTTGAAGAAGCATACTATTGGTAATAGAAGGGTGTTGCTATGGGCACCAGCTGTGCCAATAACTATGCGAATTTAGTTATGGCAGAGTGGGAAAATTCTAAAATAATCAACAGCAGTGAGAAAGGTGTTGTATTTTACTGGTGTTTTGTAGATGACATCATTTTATTTGGAACAATAATATGGGCACCCTCTATAGCTTCATAGATGAGCTCAACAGAAGTAACAACTTTCTACGGTTTACATACAAATTGTCATTTACTACCATTGAGTTTCTGGATGTAACCATCTCTGTAGGGATTGATGGGGTTTTTACCACAGAGTTATACCGTAAGAACTGTTATTGTCCATCATTTTTGCACAGAACTATTATGCATCCCCAACATGTTTTCTCCAATGTGGTAGAGGGACAAACTTTATGAGTGGCTAGATTGACTTGCAGAGATGATACCTTACATAATAGTATGGAAATGCTGAAATCTGAGTTTGTAGGGAGAGGTTATGATGAGACGGCTGTTTCTAATGCCATTAAGAACCACCATTGGGAGAGACAAGATAGAGCTCAACCCTATTTTTCTGGAACATTGGTTCCTAGGAGATATAGGCATAAGCAGCCCAAAGGCATACCAGTAGTTTTTTCCTACAGCACTGATGTGAGGCACATTAGAGATATTCTCTATAAAAATTGGCATATTTTACATACAGAAGATAAAACAGGACCTAGGGTCATGTATAAAAATAAGAATACACTTAAACAGTTACTGTGTTACCCCAATACTAGTAATATGGATCAACGAAGTGTAACAGGGACTAGGAAGTGCAATAGCTGCAATTTTTGCCACCTTATAGATGAAACTGGACAATTTACACACCCTGATACTAAACAAACATGGAATTTCAATGTGCAGGCTGATTGTAATACCAAGAATTTAGTTTATTTGGCTTATTGCACTGTATGTTCAAAATTGTATGTGGGTAAAACAAATAGAAGACTTCATGAAAGAATAGTACTAGGAAAAAGTTGGAACACAGTGCATTAGCCAAACATACCTTATCAGCAGGAGAAACCCATTTGTTTACATTTCAGGTTATGCAAGTTATACATGAAAATATCAAGCTAGAAGATATCTGTGCCTATAGTGATACAACTGAGATGAAATGGATCTAAAGATTAGGAGCACATTTGTGTTCTGGTCTCAATGATACTGTTTCCATTAAACCAGCCCTGAAAGCACGTAGACTGGCTAAGAAATGAATTTATGCTGCTTTTTGTCTTTAAGATAGGACTATGATGTTTTTCATGGTTAAGCATATGTATATTCATTTTATTTTATGTATGGTGCACTTTACACATGGTATATAGTTTTAATTAAGTCTGGTTTCTGATTGGTTGATTTGAATTAATTGATGTATTTAAAGATTTTTTTGTTGGATATTGTTGTCTGATGAAGTACCTTAGTGTGTGAAAGCACTCACATTAAAGATTTCTGTTTTTTACAGCTTTGTTTTATTGTTTTACGTGTTTCTGTACAGTCTTTCATTTTTTATCTTGTAGGATATTTTAATTGTATATTGCATGTTAAGGATTCTAATACTAGCAATAAAAGGAGGAAATCCCCTTCAGCAAAAGCATTAACGGAATTTGTAGATTTATTTAATATTAGAGATAGTAATGAATTTTCAGTGTCAGACTCATTTTTCTTTATACATTACTCTAACAGACATGGAACACAATCTATAATAGATAGAGTTTATGTCTCAAATGACATTACTAATAGGCTAAGTATAGTTAAAGTAGTCTCCTGCCCATTATCAGACCAT
The DNA here is from genome assembly GCF_019279795.1 of Protopterus annectens. Taxonomy (NCBI): domain Eukaryota; kingdom Metazoa; phylum Chordata; order Ceratodontiformes; family Protopteridae; genus Protopterus; species Protopterus annectens. Next base: position 572,135,469 of record NC_056733.1, on the reverse strand, counting down.
AATGTGATAACGTTCAACGTCATACTGAATTTTAGTAATAATATCTCTATTAGAAAGATTACTGCCTATATAATAAATATTAAAGAATGTAAGGATTTTTTTAATAAAGAGGTTCAGTTGTTTATTGAAATTAACCACACAGATAACACCTCAGAAATATGTGTATGGGATTCTTTGAAAGCAAATTTATTTGGTAAACTTATGAGTTGGTATACTCTCAAGAGAAAGCAATTGGACAAGGAGTTAGTAGATTTACAAGATAAATTGATAAGATAAATTAGATAGTCTAAAAGGAAATAACTTATCTGAAGAGATTAATGGTTTAAATAGTAAGTACTTAGAAATTTTACAACATAAAAATACGATTACTTTAGAAAAATTAAAATAATTAATTATTCTATAAATCCTAAATACATGCATAAATTAGCTACTAGAACAAAATCAGTTATTAAATCTAATTATATTAAATAGTTATATTCTCCTAATAGTAAAAAAGTTACCAAAATAGAAGACATTCTAGCTACATTCAGCTCCCACTTCAATGATCTTAATCAATATGAACCAACAATGGATACACAAGATGTAATTAAAACTTTTATACAAAATTACACTAATGATAGATTATCAGAAGATCAGAGGAAATTAATTGATAAGCCAATTTCAGTGTCTGAGCTCAAAACACAAATTAATAAATTAAAACCTAATAAAGCTCCTGGAAACAATGGTATAATATCTGAATTATATAAACTTATGACCAGAGATGATTTAAGTATTTTGCTGGAAGTATTTTCAAGAGTTAAAGGTCTTGTAAAGTTCCACCTTCTTGGAAATGTACTCTTATGTCTTCGATTTTAAAGGCTGACAAGAAATCTACAAAATCTACAAAATACTTTTCATATAGGCCATTATTTTATTAAATATAGATTATAAAATATTCATGGCTATCTACGCTTGTAGAATAAAATAATTTCTTCCTACTTTAGTAAACAATGATCAAACTGGTTTTATATTAAATAGAAAATCTTATGATAATATTAAAAGAGTATTAACAATAACAGATTTATGCTAATAACACCAAAAATTTTGGTTATTTTGGATATTACTAGAACATTTGACTCAGTTAATTGTGAATATCTATTATCAGTGTTAGACAAATGTACTTGTGTAATAATTTCTTACAACTTATTAAACTTCTCTATGAAAACTCTTTTGCTTACATCAAAATAGGTTCACATACTTCTGACTCATTCATACTTTCTAGAGGTATTGAACAGGGATGTCCTCTGTCACTATTGCTTTTTACTTTACTTATGGAACCATTTGCAAATTATATAAGATCAAATATAAGCATTACATGTATATAAATAAACAATAATTTAATCACCAAAATGCAGTTCTTTGCAGATGATATCCTATTAATTTTTAATTATTGTAATTCTTCCCTTATTGCTGTATATAGTGGAATACAGACATTCCATAAGAAATCAGGACTTAGTTTCAATGAAAATAAAACTAAAATATTACTTGTAAATTATAGCACTAATAAAACATATAAGAATTTTTTAATAGTATGTCAAAGACAGAAAAAAAAATTACTTAGGAATAACCTTATCAAATAATATTACAAATATAATAACTCTTAATTACAATAATAATTTATAAGTGTTTTTTTCTATGGAAGGGAGACTTCCTTTAATTAAAATTATTATTTTTCCTAAAATTTTATATATATGTTGTTTCATAGAAGAGAGGAAGGGATAACTAATACACACAGTAAAGTACAATTTCCCTTAAGTGCACACAGAGATCACAGTCAGTCTGGGGGTGGTTGCTCCCTTGCTCACCAGGTCCCCAATAAGACTCCCCACTGGCACAGCTATAGGGTCCAGGTCTCAGCCTAGCTGGGCAAGCTAAAACCTCCAGTACCCTCTCTGTCCAACCAGTGCTTCATGTCACCAGTGGGGTGTCTCAAGGATCTGTGCTGGGCCCCCTACTGTTTGATATATACTTCTAAGGGGTTGTGGCTGACCAAGTTTGTGGATGACTGCAAACTAGGTGCAATTATCGAATCCCCAAATGATGCCAGTGTATTCCAGGAGGATCTTATGCATACCAGCAACTGGTGTCTTACTTACGGTCTCAAACTGACTTGCAAAGAAATGCATCATCATTCTCTTCAGCAAAAACAATGTCCCTTCACACTATGAAATCAACAATACCCTAAGTACCTATGAAGTGGTAAGGGATCTGGGATTGCAAGTTGACTGTGACCTTAACTTTGACCACCATGTATCTACTGTAGTAAGGAAGACTTTCTACGTAGCATACTTTATTAGTAAAGGCATTGTCTCAAGAGCAAAGGAGGTTATAAACTCTCTATACTCAGCACAAATCAGGCCCATAATAGAGTATAATTCCCCATCTGGCATGTACTGTACAAAGCAACTGCAGCAATTGGAGAAACCTCAGAGTTTTCTAACAAAGAAGATCAGGGGACTCCAGCAAGTGCCTTACACAGACAGGCTAAAGTCCCTGTCACTATACTTTGTATTGTATAGACTTCTTAGGGCAGACTTATGCCTGGCTTACAAAGCAATCTCAGACCCAAACCTAATGAACTTGCTGCACATAGTAAATCAAACGGAACTAGAGCTACCCATTCCAGGGACCTAAATATGGCCTGCAACTTAAATAGGACATGCTGGAGGGAAATATGTCACTCCCAGTGACTGCCATATCTTTGGAACAGGCTACCATTTCATGTGAAACAGAGCACCTCTATGACACTGTTGAAAAGGAACCTGGATGAGTGGATGGACCACAGTAAATTCTTACTAGGGATAGTGCCCACAACCCTCCAGGATGTGGGCAGTCTTACTAAATGCAATTCTGGGTACTGACTAGTGTATCTATGGTATTCCATTGGGATGCAATGGCTAGGCTTGAAATGACCTTCAGGTTGATAGCCTAGTAAACTTCTATGCCATATGATCTTATAAGGAAACAAGAATAATAATGAAATCTCAGCTTCCGCTGTCTGAATTTCATTTTTTATTTGTACTACATACGTAAAAATCTACTGCCAATAATTAGTGGACCGGAGTTCCGCTGTGGCGACCCCTAACCGGGAAAAGCCGAAAGACACAACATTTGTACTACACAAGGATTGCACTTCTATGTCTCACAGTCACACCTTTCAACTGTCCAGATTTTTGCAGCCTGTCCAGATTTTTGTATCATATTCCTGGTCTGTTCCTCAAAACATTTATGGTTTTCTGGAAAATTATTGAGGAATGATGTCAATAAATAATGGCAGTTATTTGAGTTTCAGACTTCATGCCCTTCATAAAATGCATAGTAACATAAAACCTGTTATTCATGCAACTTTCTATATTTAAAATCTGTCCCTATTTTTGGGCCTTTGTCTCCCCAATTATTTTCCCTTTTCCAGAGTTCTTATGCCAAGGGTTGAGAGATATGGTCTCACTTTTTACATTAATTTTGAAACAATCTATAGAAAAAAAAACTGTCTTCCCTACAGATTAATGTCATGTTATCAAACATTTTGAATGCTGAGTAACAAAACACTGACATGCAAAACATCAAATACAGAAATAAGAACAGCAAAAACAGTTTACTTTTGCAGGGGAACAAGCCCTCCAACACTCCACAATTCTAGCATCAATATTTAGGATTCAGCATTTTGTTTCTAAACATTTACACCTGTCAAGATATTGACGTACACCCTTCTCACACTTCATCAGGCACAAATTGGATGTTTTATTGCTAAAGTTAAACTCCTGGACTTTGAACTTCCTGATTACTTTTTTCCATAGGAAATTACTGCCAATGCAGTGCCAGCATAGTGATTCAGTCACTTTCAGAGCTTTCATTTCTCTTCATGCTGGTGTGACTGTAGAGTAGATGATGTTTAGGGATCTGGGGGTCCTGTGAGCGCTTACCCTCACAAAAAAACATTATTTTTTTCATTGGGTTAAATTCCTGACTGGTTCCACTCAGTGAGATGGTTGCTCACCAAGCTGAAACCACGACTGTCATATCTGTCGATTTGGAGGTGGTATTATGCATTATTGAGTATGTTTTAGTATCGCAGACCATAAACACAGGCATCGTTTATAATAGGAGTCTAAGTGCATACACTAGGATTATCACATAGATGGTTATCAATTTTTATAGGCATATAAAGGAACAAAGCAGGATAAAAACAAATGTATCAGTGCAAAGTAAATGCTATTGTGTAAGTAACTCTCAAATACTCACAAATATGGCTACTTAGAAATCCATCTTGAAATAACCTGAGAGATCTTTTTGGAGTCTTTTCTTTATTTCAGTTTGGATTCTCTTAGAGAAGACTCAAGTGGTGGTCTGAAAGAACATGTTGGTAACCCTGGGAAGAGGGATTTCCCTGGGAACAGAAGTTACTGTGATGTTCTTCTAGAAGCAATGAGAAAAGTCTGAATGCTCTTTTATGACACTTTCTGATACCTACTCATATTTTTGTGGGTATACTTCTAGTCATCTGAATGAGGTATAAAGCTTAACCAGGAACCCATCTGATTATATTGTTTGAAATAAGATTGTCAGTACAAAGTCTGGCAACACAAGGGTTTCATCACTCTGACAGGTCAATTTTCTTTCTGAATCTACTACCTGGCACCTCGCTACAGCTGTGTTTTCTGCTTTTCTATTGTCTTCTGATGCATATATTACTACTCAATGCCTACTTCCTGTTCACATTTTTCCAAGTGCATGACTTTTGCTTTGGATATTAAAACACTGCTAGTTTAGTCATCTGACCATCCTTCTCATTATTATGTTCATCTTTTCTGATACATTAACTGCTGCGGATTTTCATTTTCAGCCCCTAAGTAGCATATTCCAGTTTTGTGTAAGGTACTGTATTTTTTCATTTGTTAGCAAGCTTCACAGTTGTAATAACTTAGTTGTAATCAGCTGCTGATCTGAGACCCCATGCATGGTGCTACACTTCTACAGCACAGCTGATATGAGGCCACATGCATGATGCTGCACTTCCACAGCTTAGCTGATCCGAGACCACATGCATGGTGCTACACTTCCATGGCTCAGCTGATCTGAGACCACATGCATGGCACTACACTTCCACAGCTCAGCTGATCCGAGACCACATGCATGGTGCTACACTTCCATGGCTCAGCTGATTTGAGACCACATGCCTGGTGCTACACTTCCACAGCTCAGTTGATCCAAGACCACATGCATGGTGCTATACTTCCACAGCTCAGTTCTCTTTTTAGTACCAGCAGTCATTGTAGTTTTCCATGAGAGGAGCTACATCTTTTTGCTGAGAAACCTTGACTATAGCAAGTATGATCCTGATTCAGGCTTTGCCATGAGACCTTTGGACAGTACAGTCACTCTTTCCTGGACATTGTTAGGGTGGCATTGTTTTTTTTTTTTTTTTTTAGCCAGTTCTATATAACTTACACCGCAATATATACCACTGCTATAAATCTGCCTGAGATAGTTCTCTGAATAACATGAATTACTTTTTTTATTTTTTTCTGCTGATTAATTTTAAATAATAACCCAACTACATATACATCTTCTGCTGATATTACTCATTTGATGAGGCTGATGTTTTACAATAACTCACATCAATCATTAAGTAATCATTTGGGAAATGCTTCTTACTGCTTGTCAAAACACCATAGGAATCTAGAATTTAATTCAGCTTGTTGTCAGTCTTTGTTAGTTTCTTTGGAATGATTTTGGTCCCTTTTTTTCATATACTGATTATTTATTTATTTTTTTTGCCAACTACTTTTATCCTTCTACCAGTCTGTACTGGTAAGAGTAGATGTTTGGGACCCAATTTTCTAAACGTCATCAAATTGAGGATTTCATCAAAAACTCTGTGAAGGGTTCTGTTAAAATAACAACTACAAATGTAGGGATGAAATTTCCAGTGGGTCTTAACATTGCCACACTTTCAGGGGAATCTTTCTTGAGAAAAGTTGTGACCTGTCTTTGGTTAACTACTACTAGAAGACTTTTCTAATTAATGTCCAAAGATTCATTTTTTTACTGCAAGTTTAAACTCCGGCATCTGGTATCTTTTCTACTAAGATAGTCATTGCTAGCCAAACATCCAGCCTTCTTTTAAAACTGTCTGATACCTCTCGCCAATGTAATCTGGTTTTGGAGCAAATAAAGCAGGTTCATTCCAAGATAACTTCCTCCTGTGGGTTAAAGCAATCAGTAGCAGATTCAACAAATGTTCAAAAAGATTTCCATTCTTCAGTTACAACAGCTGATATCATGACTCTGAAATAAAATACTCAGCGAGCAATAGAGTGAATGACAACCTCATTTATTTATTTATTTGTTTGTTTGTTTCTTTACTGGGTAGGTGACCTGGTCTACTGACCATCTTTAGCCATGAGTCTGGCTCAAGGAGTATGGCAAAAGTAATATTCAAACATTTTACTGTTGGGTCTATATTATAACATCGAAATCTAAAAAGATCTAATGTTATAATATTGAATCCTAAACACCAAATCCGCAAACATCGAACAGTCAGAATAGCGATTTTTTTCCCAGGGAAAAAAATCGCTATTCCGAGAAACATACACACAACACAAACACACACAAAAAACAGCAATCCACACACATACACTTAAAATCCTACACCTAAACCTAAACTAAACTGTACATACACTACTAGCTATCCACTTACCTTAACCCAACCCTAACACTAAGGTCCGTCACTATCGCACACTCACCTCACCCATGCCCTAATCCTAACTCACCTAACCCACCCCTAACCCTAACCTACACACAACCACACACTTACCTGACCCACTCCCTAACCCTAACTCACCTAACCCACCCCCTAACCTTAACTTAGACACAATCGCACACTTACCTGAACCTAACCCTTAACGTTCCAACATATCGAATGCTGAAAACAGCGATGCCACAGCAACGGTCCACCGAATTTTTTCCCTGGGAAAGAATTTGGTGTCCTGCACCTTTGCTGTTTTCAGCATTTGACAAAACTGGTTCAATATTATAACATTCGATCTTTATAAAATTTGATGTTATAATATAGACCCTTACTGTTACATGTTGATATTGAAGAGTGACAGAAAAAATACTGGTGATTGCACTTGGCAGATTTGGAACCTAGTGTATACATTCTGTTACCTATTGATTCTGGAGAATAACATAAAAAAATGTAACTTCAGGACCTACAATAACATAAAATTTTACATTTTATTCAAGGCTGCAAACAGTGCACTAAAGGAACTAAATTAAGTACATTCAATCTGATTGAAATTATCCTGGCTAACCAGAAAATTCAACCATTATCTAGGAAGTAAGCATGCGGATTCTTTGGAAAGGTGTTTATGCAACCATTGTATTATATCAGCTCAGGCAGTAATGGATTACTTGAATGTCAGAGCTAAACTATTTCAGAAAGACCATGGTATTGTGTAATAAAATCAGTACTGTAGTCTCCATGTTGTTTTTGCAAGAATGCATTATTTCTTTCAAAAGAAGTACTGACATTTTTTAAGCATACTAAGTTCTGTTCTTTATATTCATTCAACAATAAATCAACAGGGCTCAGTATATTTTCCATGTGCTTTTTCTCACCATGCCTGGCAAATACTGACTATCCCCAGCAACTTAGCCCTTTTGCTCTCTTGGAGTAAGTATTTCACCATGACGGCAACAGTAAGATGGGGGAGGCCATCATAATGGCAGCCATGACAGTGTCTCTGCCCTTGCCAGCACCTCAATAATGAGGACATTTTGTTTGTAGCCTTGACATCATCTCAAGTAGCTGACATATGTACCTACATCACTGCTGGGTCATCCTACACTCTCCTTAGGTGTGCACAATTCCATGTATATGCAAGTGAGGGCAACTGCCACTGCCTGGTATTGGAAAGTTTATGTTTCTCAGTCCTATGTCCACTGGCAATATGCACAAGAGCAGTTTGGCTTGAATGGAAGCACAATCCCCTTGCCCCATAAGGAAGCTGGCTAACAACACTAACTGTTATCCTCTCATGCCCTTTTCATCTATTGCTTGAGCCTTTATGAAAAGTGTATGGCTTTGGTCATAGTCCAGGCTTTAGTCCTGTTTGCCACAGAGACAGGCTTGCAGAGGTCAGCATTTTCATAGTGGAATACTAGGCTGTCAGCCCAAGGGGCCTTTTTATGCCTAGCCATACTTCCCAATAATATTTGATATGTATTTCTTCCCAAGAATTTTGTGAGGGTGCATACTTGGGAATGGGAGGTAAAGCATTTACAAGCTTCCTCTCTATAAAAAAGACCTAGTTGCCAGTTAGTGGGAAAATGTATGGTTCTCTGTCTATTGATACAAGTTTTGCTTGAATAAGTATAGGGATGAACTCTGCTTTACATGGATAGGAAGTCTGTTCCAGAGAAGGACGTGTAGGTCTCTGAGATACATACTTGTCCTTATAGCACATCCTATTTATGTTGCATGCATGGTTTAGGTTCCCGGGTTGGGAATTCCTGATGGTATTTGTTTTATAGATGTGCAAAAGATCCATTAGGTGTGGATCAGAGGATACTTTGTAGGTCAGGCATAGATCCCTTCTCACCAGCCTGTAGGAGACCGAATATAAGGACAAGGCATTCAGGTAGTCCACATAGGATGGTTTCCACACCATGTATTCTTTTTATGAAGAATCTTTGTGGATGCTGTAGTTGTTGCATATGCTTGACTTTTAATATGAAGATTAAGTTCTTAAATTCGTTTCAGGACCATCAAGTATGCATATTTTAATTTCATCTGAATTTACTTTATAATTTGTTCCATTTATGCACTTTTTTTCTAGCCGTTCTCCTTTTACAACAAATTTGTAAAGGGCGTGGTCTTTATAATTCCCCTCTTATTATCATAGCTAGCAACTTCAATGCAGTAATTGATCCACTTACAGATAAAACCTCTTCAAACACATACTTAACTTTAAAAAACTCATTCAAAACTTTTAAGTTTTTACATCTGAATGCCTTTTATTATTTTTCGTAATTTAGTCAAATCTTCCTGAATATAGTCATCTAAACATGGAATCTAAGCATTTTTTAAAAGATTGATTTTATTTTTGTTTCACAATTTTTTTCTAATCCGAATTGGCAAAAGATACATTTTCCCTGGTTTTTGTGCAATTGATCAGCTTTAGCAGAATATTTTCTCTTTTGAACCAGTTACCCAAAGTGTTAATACAGATTAAATGAGCTACTGTTTACTCATGCATTTCAAATCAATGAGATGTCAAAAAAAAGATTTTGTTTTGTCCAGTAACTCACATCAGCCCAAAGATTTTTTCTATTAACCTATAAGCCAGCAAGGCATGTATTCCATCTCATTGCATTTCTCATTATAAGAAAGCTTCTTCTTAAAGCATCAAATTGAGGACATTTGTTTAATGAAGCTTCTTTTAACAGCACATTGTTCTAAATGCATCACTCAGTAGTATAATCTAAAGCTCAGAACTTACAATATAGCCAGTCCAAAAAGTACAGTCAGGCTAAGAATCTCAGTTCTGACTGTGTGGAGATGTTGTCTTCATAAAAATGAGTAAAAACCTAACAACTTTACCCAGTCTTACGTTCACTGATAAAACTGTTTCTGTTCACTCAAAACTTCTTGCCAACCTTTAAATTTTTTAGAGTCTTTTCACTCTCCCTTTTTCATTGGACATCATTCAGTAAAACATAATTTCTAAGTTACGCAAAATGAAGGGGGTATTCAGAGAAGTTATCCTGCATAACACTAGAAGTGCTTTGATGTTTTGCTCTAGAAGCACTACAATGCTAACTAGTGATTCAGAGACGTGAGGGAGTAAAGCTCATTAGCGACTTATTTCTATGTCCCTAAATCAATCCCAATTGCATTGTTCTTCCCTACTAACCCTTGTAATGAGATTACACAGGTACCTACACAGACACGCACATATGCACACAGACACACACTCACGCATAGTCTTGCAGTACTTACCTGCTGAGAAACTAAAAGACCTCTTGATGCCTTATACTGCAATGGGTGTACAACATAAAATATCCTGGTCAGTCCTCTCTACTCTGCACCACAATAGAATGGTTGCTCTTGTCTTTGAATGTCTTTACTACACTATTTCAACAAATGCTTTGTAGCAGGGCACATGGCTAATTTGCATTAGAGGCATCCCAGTTTGCCACATTTGCATGCAACATTACCCAGCAGACCATTGTAGTGGTACTTCCTGGAGGCTTCATGCTGCTATAGCATTATGGCAGTCTTCAAATCATTCCCTTATAACTCACTGAACAATCCTGCTAGAAACTGGTTGCTCAGTGTGCTACAAAGCTTCTTGTACTAACAAACAGCCTACTGAATTCATAATTTTTTTAGCTCCATACTTTCTAACATTAATTAATTGTTATATGATTTCAGGTTGACTATAATACAGATATTTAATTTTAGCAAAAGTTGTTCCTAAAAGAAAAACAAAGAAAAAGATGAAACACCACTGCTAATAATTATTATTAGTGTCTCTCTTAAATTCTCACTATAGAATCTGTGTATAACTAGTGAATCAATATATTTTTTATACCCTGTATAGTTTCATAATATAAGTTTAGGTTGGTTTATAATAACAACATAAATACCATCAACCATAATCTGCAGACATTCATTATTTCAGTTTATAATAATGAAATCTGTTACTTGGATACAGGTCTAGCCTTAGTTTCCATGGATGTCCACAAAGGCTTTGAGCAAACTGAAGAAACATCTGTTTTGCTTAGTGACTTGAGCTGCCCTCAGATATAATTAGTATTATTCCAGCTCATTTGTTATATACATCTTTTTTTAGCCATTAATGGCAAAAAAATTATTGTTAGACAACATATGCTAATAGGCATCAGGGTCAGCAACTGTCACCATTGTTATTTATAATGACATCAGTGTCTTTTCTTTGAGAAACCTCAGTTAATTTATTGATTTGCCCTCCTAATACTTTTTCTGATGATATGAAATACCTAGTATATACAGTGATTTCCAGTCTGATCCTTACATATGTTGAACAATCCCTGTAGGCTTTTCTTAAAGTAGCAAACTTTGCCCAAGAGATTACAACACATTACATTAACTTCAATAAAATACTAGCTTTCAATTTCAGAAGACAGCATGGGCCAGGATTCATACCAATATACTACAATGTGGTACAAACCTTGTGCCACATAGTCAAAATAATTTGTTGTACAAGCTTAGTGACATATTGCCCGGGTAAGTAGTAAGCTACACTTCAGAGAGAACACATGACGTAGGACTGAAAAGTCACCAGCTCAGATCAGTACTGCAGAAGAAGTCATACAAAGTAGGGCAATGCAACAGTCGCACACTGCCTTTCCCAAGCCCCATCATTACCACACCAGGTGGCATGAACTGATTCCTGCTGCAGCTGTGTGCCTCTAGGCACCACATAACAGTGATATGCAGCATATGTTAGCATCCAGTTATCTGGTGCCTAACCAGCTGGACAGCAAATTTCTTCCAATAAAAAGGTTCCAAGGGTAGTACAGAAAGTAATAAGGAGGGTGTATAGCAAGCAGAGGTGCACACAGAAGGACTTAGATGGAAATGAACATGAGGAGGCAGGGCACATTGTTTTTGAAGGTATGGGTCCCACTTATGTATATATGTTTAGTGCAGGGATGATGGGAAGGCTAAAAGCAAACAGGGTAAGAAAAATGGGGGTGAGTAAGCTGGGATAAGACAAACAAATGTGAAACAGTAAATACAGAAAGAGGTAGACTGGTACTTACTAGGAGGTGGAGAAGTGTAATACAGACAGACAGACAGACTGACATATATCAGAAAATTGGCTAAGAATAGGGTGAGTTATGAGTATTGTGCCAGCCACTGACCAATGCCAAGTGAATGTATCTAGGTCCCAGTAGACAGAGGCTATGAGTCTGGCTGGCCTGTGGCCAAACCCTGCCCTGGTGTCTCAGTGGCAAAGACTATCTAATCTACTGAATGTGTGATTGGCTGCAGAAATGAAGTGTTATGTGGCGATCCCGACTGTCAATGCCAGGTCAACCACTACCTCGTCCATTTGCTGAAGCTCTGGCAGAGATTGTGCAGGCAGCTGGGACAGGAAACCTACCTAGAACTAGAACTCCTAAGAGAGGCATTCCTACCCTACTCACCCACTTCAGCTACAGTCATGGCTGAGGTAGCATTGCATGGTATTATGTGCAGGACTTGGTGGTAACATCACAATCTGCAAAAGACAGACACAAAGAGAAGGGTGCCATTGCCGATGATATCCAACAGGTGGTACAAAAGATATAGTATAGGTGAATGATAAGAGTCCTATGCACCCTGTTGTCTCCTGTGGCAGCCATCTACAGTCTCCTCTTGCTCTGCCTGTGCTGAAAGTTAAAGGAGCATGCCAGCCATCATACACACAAGTGTAGGTAAGATACACACAACAGTGCAAATGTACATCAACACATGTAAGTCCAATCAGGCAGAAGTCTAATGTGATGTCTAAAACCTGTGAAATCACATGACCACCAGAATGATAAAGGGAAAAGCATTGAATAGAGGAAAAACCTGTGAAATCACATGACCACCAGTGTGATAAAGGGAAATGCATTGAATAGAGGAAGGCTGGATACCATTCCCTGTTTGACACGTTCCCAATGTCGATGCATTAATAGTTCTTATTTTTCAGTGGAGAATGATGAGAAAGTGTTTGAAGCTAAAGGGCATTATACTTGTAATGCCAAGAGGATTGCATACTTAACTATATGTTTGATCTGTGAGAGTTATTATGCAGGTAATTCTCCAGAAATTGTCTGAGTGGATGAATTAAAACAATTATGCAATCAGACAAAAGCTATTGTTTTGTGCAACTCAGTATGAGTTGTCCCAATTTAAACAAAATAGTGTGTGTGTGTGTCTGTGTGTGTGTGTGTGTGTGTGTGTGTGTGTGTGTGTGTGTGTGTGTGTGTGTGTGTGTGTGTGTGTGTGTGTGTGTTTGCCAACAGAAAAAGAGGCATACAATATTTGGGGAGAAGATTTTGAAAATGATTTAGTGGCTAGAAAGCTATTTTGACAACATAGATTAGTACCTAATGACAGGCTTCAATAATGTCACTGGCATGTAATAAGTATAAAGAGCATTTTACATTTAGAGTCTTTAAAGTTATGAAATATTTATAGTGACTTCATTGGAATCTTAATGATTGCTGATTAGGTAAAGTGTGATCTTGTGATTTTTTAAGTGCAAAAAGTGTGTTTTACTTGTTTGCTATTATTCCAAAAAGTTCCGTTAATAAAGAGGAATGAAAGTGCTTAATAATTACAGTGTGTCCTAAGGTATACTTTACTTTGTTTTTCACATTTGTTTGGTACAGTTACATTGGTTTTGTTTTATTTAGATTCCTACATTGGACCTGGACAGAGGGCTGTACTGGTAAAGAATATTACCTACCTTTCCTGACAATTGGTGTGTGTGTGTGTGTGTGTGTGTGTGTGTGTGTGTGTGTGTGTGTGTGTGTGTGTGTGTGTGTGTATGCTTGTGTATGTGTATGTGTGTCTCTGTATCTGTGGCTATATGTGTGAAAATATGAGTTTATTTGAAGTGCAGTTATTTTGGACAAATCAGCACCAGAAGGCATTGAAACCCAGATAGAGTTGTAAGGAGTTGGCCTGGAGACCTAGGCCAAAGACAAGCCTTCGTGGGATGTACATTGTGTGAAGCTTATCCTTGGGTGTGGGTTTTGTAGACCCAAAATGAGTGCAAAAGAGTGTATTTCCTGCACTGTTGTGGCTGAGCTTAACATAGTAAATTGTTCAATGATTCATATTATTGTGCCTTTTTGTACTTTAATCTGTTTATCAGTACCACTTACATGATTTGAGAGACCATACCTCGGATGGTCATCAGATTATGGATTTTTAGATTTGGATATGTTATTTGTGGGCAGTAGAGTGGATTAAAGGACCATAACCTATGCTCACTGTACTCTCCATGTACATAATGTAATGGCTGGTTATGGCCTATGACATCTGAAAAGGAAAACATTAATTTGACAAAATGAGAAAAAAGTTAAATAGTAACTCTGTACATTTCTTTTAGATAATCTTTAAAGAAAACATTATTAGCATTATTACAATAGATGGCAATAAAACAAATGTAGTTACATACATCACATCTGATGGCAGCCGTCTGTTAGAGTCACAGTCATTAAGATTTCTCTCACTACCTTCAGTGCTATGCCAGGCCATCAGAAAAGAACAATGTTTGGCAATAGTGTGTTTCCCATCTGTGACATTGTTCATTGTTTTTTTATCTTCATTATGTGGTGGGGATTGAGGTAAATAATCAGCAATGCATATACTACTTAACACAATTTTCCCTTCCTGAAAAGTGTCGCTTGATTTTTATTCCTGTAACAGCATACTCTTTCATGTTGTCCTTCAGTTCTTCATCTCTATTCCTTAACTCTTCATTCTTTTATCCCTTGGCCTGATTAAGTAAAGTATCATATTTCTGAAGGCCTGTTTCAACAGCAGACTAGTTGGTGTAGATCCAGTAATAGACAGGTGGATGGTCAATAAGCTCTAAGCATACTGCTTTGTTGATGTTTCTGTTTAGTCCTGTTTGAACGTAAAAAATGTTACAGCTTTGCTAACATGTTGTATAATGAGGCTGTACTTGCCCTTTCACTTCTAGTCAAAGTGGAGCCACTCGTCTGTGTGTAATTCCTCAGCATTCACAAAGCTATTTATGGTTGTTAAAAGATGGCCCATTATCAGTCCCTACTGTGCCTGGTTTTCCAAAAACAGGAATTATTTTATCAAGACCTGAAATAACTGCATGTGAGGATAAGGACAATGCCATTCTATCAATAGCAACTTCTCAGGAAGTCATTAGCATTAGCTAATATATATACTATGTGCTATACATCAGCCCATGAAAGTCAAAGTACAAGTCAGTTCATGGATCCATTGAAAACCTTTGAAAATGCATTCGAAAAGTTTTATTTTGCATTGCATTAACTTGACTTGACAGATAGTCTATATTCACATTCTCAACATGTTTCTGTCTTATTTAACCCCTTCTCTATCATCTTATCTTTATTTCCAATGTTGACGTTGTAGGGCAATCAGCTATCTTCACCTGTATATGTCTTTTTGCTAGATTACAACTTAGCAGATAAGATTATTTTCTCTCTTGTATATGAAATGGGATATCTTTTTTAATAGCCTTTAATTGAAACATTTGAGTAAATAACTCTTACCGTTATGTCTTTAATATTATCTTGTTGAAAATCGGATTTGTTAATGTATTCACTAGTAATCCCTTGTCTAACACTATCTTTATTTGATTGATATGTTCATTAATGTTTCTATATTTTCAGCATTGCTTTTTATATTTGTATTGTATGTACATAAGCTCCTCTGTTTCTCACCTCCAACATTCCCTGCATCTCTATCATTTCTTACAGTCATGCCTCTTAAATATGTTCTGCAACTCTAGATGGGTAAGTCTTCCTGTCTTTGAAATCTTTTCACTCTATTTTTAGTCATCATTTACACTTTTAGATTCTATACTCTGGCAAACCATTCTTTCTGTGATATTTTACATATACTTTTATTATGGCTGGGAACTGTCCCTTGTGAGAATACTCACTACCACAGTATCTGCACAACCTTTTGTAATTCTGTCACTTTTCTTTGTCATTTGCACATACCTGCTTTCTGTCTGCCTCTCTCACTTTATTATGTTTCTTCATTAAACTAATGTCTTTCGACTTTTGCCAGTTAGGGGTCGCCACAGCGAAAGTCTGGTCCGCTAATGATTGGCAGTGGATTTTTACGGTGCCGAGGTGCCAGCCCGATGCCCAAACTTCAAAGAAGGCACACCCATTCATGCACACACCTACCTACCTGCATGTCTTTAAATGTCACTCAACCGCGGGGAGGACATGCAGACTCCACTGTCTCAGTTTTCACTTCTCCTGTATTACCTCATGTTTATAGGTTCATAGGTTCATACTAGGCTATCTGCCCTAGGGCATTTATAAGCCTAGCCAGAGTATGTTTGGCTTTCGCCACCCCTTGGAATGAGTATACTGTGCCAATTATAAGGTCTAGTTTACTGTACCTCTGTCTAGCAGTGACACAGAAGTGACCCCCGGGGTAAACCTACGATCTCCCTTCCACTCGTCAAGATTCCTCTTGAAGAGAGTCAGTGAGGGGCTCTGCCTAACATGGACTGGGATTTTATTCCAGAGTGAAGGGAGCCTCTGGGTTATGAATCTGTCCCTCCAGCATGTCCTATTTATTTCTGTGCTGAAGTTCAAATCTCTCGCTCGCGTAGCTTTGGTGGATTTGGATTTTCTGAGGTGGAGCATGTCCATTAATTCCAGGTTGGACATGGCCTTGTACATTAGGCATAGATCGCCTCTGAGTAGGCGGTATGCTACTGAGTAGAGCTGGAGTTTCTTTAGCCGGGCAGCATACGACATATGTTTGAGTCCCTTGATCCTCTTGGTGAGGCACTTTTGGGGTCTTTCCAATTGCTGCAGGTGTCAGGTAAGGTACATCCCAAATGGGGCATTGTACTCAATTATGGGCCTGATAAGGGAAGAGTAAAGGGGCACAATGACCTCTCCCAATCTAGATGTGAATCCCTTCATAATAAGGTGGGCAATATAGAAGGTCTTTCTAACCACTTTGGCAATGTGAGTGTCGAACGAGAGGTTACTGTCAACTTGGGTCCCTAGATCCCTAATTACTTCTTCCGTACTTAATGGATTACCACCTATGTGGTAATTTGTGGGCACTTTGTTTTTCCCAAAGGGTATGACTGTACACTTTTTGGCATTGAGTTTAAGGCCATGGCTCTGGCACCAGTTTTCCGTTTCTATGAGACCTTTTTGAAGGATGCTTGTGTCTGCTGGAGAATCAATTATGGCGCCCAGTTTGCAGTCATCTGCGAACTTGGTCAGCCACAATCCTCCCACGTTAGCCTGTACCTCATAAAAATAAATACCGAACAAGAGAGGTCCCAGGACCGAGCCCTGTGGGACGCCACTTGTGACTGGTTTAAAGTCTGACATGGCTCCAGCAATTATGACCTTGTGGGTTCTGTCCTTGAGCCAGTTTGCAACCCATCTTATGACATAGGGGTTTATATTTAAGCTGGAGAGCTTGTCTATGATGCCCGAGTAGGGTATTGTGTCGAAGGCTTTTGCAAGGTCAAGGTAGGTTGTGTGAACTACCTTACCCTCATCAATGGCCTTGGTGACTGTTTCAAAGAAGTTGGCCAGGTTCAAGAGGCAGGGTCTGCCCTTAACAAAGCCGAATTGGGTAGGATCCAATGTCTGTAGGTCCCCAATGTCTTTGTTTATGAGTTCCATAATGATCCTCTCCATTGCTTTTCAGACCAGGCTCGTCAAGCTTATGGGGCAGTAGTTTCCAGGGTCCGTAGAAGCACCTCCTTTGTGGAGTGGGACCACTGTTGCTGTACGCCATTCTTTGGGTACATATCCTGTAGTAAGGCTGAGATTAAACAGCAGCCTTATGTGTGGGTTTAGCTCTTCTTGGAGTTCATGTAGCACGCAACCCGGGACACCGTCTGGTCCCATTGATGCTGTGTTTTTAGCTTTGGAGAGGGCGGCTCTCACCTGGGCATATGATATGTCAGGGAGGCAACACTCTGCTGGGATAGATATTTGTCCTTTTGGGGGGGGGGGGGAATTTGCACTGAACCTGTCTGCTAGTATGTTGGCAATGTCTGTGGGTTCAGTGTATTTTTTGTCATTTTGGACTAACTCTGAGCATATCTTGGAGTTTCCACCCAGGTTTCTAACATAACTAAGAAAGCCTTGTGATTATCTTTAGTGTCCTGTGCAATTTTTCTCTCAAAGTTGGCCTTGGATTATTTTATGAGTGTTCGTAGTTTTTTGCTAGTACTGATCAGAGATGCCTTACCTTTTAGGGATTTTGCTCTATCATGTAGTAGCTTCCTCCTTCTGTTGTATAGCTTATTAATGGCTGGGGTCCACCAGACAGGTTGCCTGCCTTTGGGGGAATGGGTCTTGGTTTTATTTGGGATTGCATGATCCATGCATTCCTGTAGGTGTCCATAGAATGCATTTATAAAGGATTCAGCAGAGTAGGCTGTGGTTTCCACTGGCCTGGGGGCTTTGAAAGATTCCACTTCGATCTTAAGAAGTGTGAGGTCAGCTTTTGAGAAGTTCTTCACTGTGGTCTTCTGTGCTGGGGGTGGGAGCGGGATGAGGGTATACTTCTGGTATGGAACATTGTGTCCCCATGTTTGTGATGATCAGGTCTAATATGTTTTCCCCTCTTGTGGGAGAGGTGACTAGTTGTTCCATGGCATTTGAGTTTATGAATTCTAGGAACCTTTGGGCTAGGGTGTTGGGGCTTGAGTAGTGCTCCCAGTCTATGTTTGGGTAGTTGAAGTCTCCCAGTATGATGGTGTTTGGAGAGACCTTCATATTCTCCAGTGTCTTTAGGAAGGCCGGGTGGGGTTCCTGAGTTTGAGAGGGTGGTCTGTAGCATGCTACAAACTGGAGGGCAGTTTTGCCTACTGTTAGTTGCACATGGATGGTCTCCGATGCTTCGTGCATTGCCACTAACCTGGAGGTGTGGGTATCCTTGATGAATATGGATACTCCCCCTCCTTTTGTGGTTCGGTCCAAGTTCTGGGGCCAAAAAGCATGATATGTGGTATAACCTGGTAGTGCTGGGGTGCTCTTGGGAGCCTTTAACCAGGTTTCTGTCACTGCACAGACATCAATGTTCTCCATACTGAGCAGGGCTTCGAGAGCATGCATCTTGAGGTTTAGACTTCTGGCATTGAGCAGCATTACCCCTAGTTTCTTTCTATTTCTGTTTTTTAGGGAGGTGGATTTGTCTTTTGAACCTTTCCTAAAAAAGGCACTATGGGGGTGGCAAGAGCCTTTGCCAATATCCAAAAGCCCAGGGGTGACAGGTGCAAGCCGTCCCTTGTGAAGCAGCGTGGCTTGTTGAGCATGTCATCCCAAGCAGACAGACAATGGATCCCCTTAGAATGACACCAATACTTAAGCCAATTGTTAAAATTGATCATTTTGTCTTTGTACTGTGGCATCATTCTTGGTGAGGGTAGGATGCTGCTTAAGGTCAGGGTCATACCAGCCTGGGCTGCATAATCAGAGAGCTCCTCTATGTCTCTTTTCATGTAGTCCAGGGAGGTACGTCTCAGGTCATTCACACCAGCATGGACAATGACTGTGTCATATTTGTACCTGCTTTGGAGTGACCTGAGTGCTTGTGTTATGTGGCGGATTCTATTGCCCGACAGGCAGCTTACTGTGACTTTTCCTTGTTCAGCCTGGTGAGTGGGACATCAGTGTGTCTGACTATAGACTCACCTATTACGAGTGTATCAGGTATGTTGTTTAGCCTTAAGGGCTGTGACTGTTTGGCACACTGACTTTGTGAACTATGTGTTCCATGTGTTTTGTTTTGAGGTAGTGGTTGCTTGGATGTCTGCTTTGGAGGTCTCTGTTGCTTTGGCAGATTTTTATTAAGAGCCTCCAAGTATGTTTTTGTGTGTTCATGTGTTTGGTTTGCAGCTGTGGTAGGTCTATGTGAGACTGGATTTGTGTGTGTGGTTGCCTTCTCCTCCTGACTGGTTATGCCAGTACTGAGTCGAGAGAGCTCAGCCTCCAGTTTGGCTATATGGTTGCATCTCTCACATATATTTGTATTTGTTGGGAGGAGGAGATGGTTGTCTATGTACATGAGGCAGTTGTAACATTGCTTCAAGATTCCCAGATTCACCAGCTGAACTGGAGAGGAAGCTAGCAACTGACCTTTCGACATGCCAGAATAGTATAGGGAACTGCTATGTAACTGAATCAGAAAGGACCTATAGGGGATAGGGTACTCAAGTGGATTTTAGGAGGATGTAGTGCTTTTTTAGTTAACAAGTGCTTAACTTATAAAAAAATGCTTATAGGAGCAAGTGTGGGTTTTTTAGATTGAGAATAGAATGTTTAGATTGAGAGTTAGAGCAGTTCCAAGGAAAAAATGAAGAGCAGACTCTGTGGAGCCGGGAATTGTTTAAACCTGATTAAGCGGCGCTGCCCGATGCTGCGCTATGCACAAAAGCTCGCTAAAGCGGGCTTTATAGCAGGGGGTTAGAAAGAGCTAGGAAATGGCCCAAAACGGCCAATAAGCTACAGGTTACTGGGCTGGAACCACTCCTTTAGAGACAGATAGGCTGCTCAGAGCTCCCCACTCCCACTGGTGAACAAAGAAGCTTCCTCCTATCCAAACAAGGATATGGGCAACACAGGAACAATACCTAAAGACTGGACTATTCTAGTTCAGTAAAGGCGCGAAACAAGGATATTTTTTATTTATTTATTTATTTTTCTTACAAAATAGCAGAAAATAGATACAGTAACAACAGTAAATGCTTTAAATCGGCTAGCGCACTTGAGTGTGTAGCCTACCAGTTAATTTAAGCAAAAACAAACTTTAAAAGTGCAAAAAGTTCAGGAAAACAATCAGTAACGCAGTAAATCAACTTTGCAGAGCTTATTTAGTTATAGAAACTCACTTTTCGGCGAGAAAAAGCAGTCGGAAATAAGTAGCCAAAAAAAGCTTATAAATCAATGGAAAGTCACTCTTCCACACTCTGCTGCTTGTAGAACTCTGCAGGACACCATGAGGAGCTGTGCTGAGTCAATTACAAGCGCAAAAGTGTGCTAAAGTGGGCTTTATAGCAGGGGGTTGGAAAGAGCTAGGAAATGGCCCAAAACGGCCAATGTTCTGAGTCTTCTTCGCCTGGTTTTCTAAAATGCTAATGGATATAACAAGGTCCAGCAACTTCTTCAGTAACGACTTTCCTTATTAACTTACCACTGTAACATGTCTGTAATATATGTGTATCTGCATATGCTTGGATGTCAGTGAACTCACGTTTTCTAGCTATTGCACTCAGCCTCTGTCTTGTACTTATATTTCATGTTTTATATTTTCTTTGACTTAAATTGGCTGTTAGCTTGTCTAATACAACTTGGAATCAGATAGTCCTGTTATGGTTTTATATGTGATATACACTTATTTTTCTGCTATGTCTAATAATAAAGTAGCTAATCTGTCATCTTTTGATATTATTTGTGTTTTTGCATGGGCATCAAATAGGTCTGAAATATGGCTACCCAGTTCTACCACTGTGAGCCTATACATGTTTCAGTCTGTTTAAAATACAGACAGGTGTATCATTTTTTTTTATTAAACCTTAAAATTTCCTAACTTTCACTTATTGTGTCACACATTTATTCAGTTATACCCACCTTACTGAGAATCTTTTATTGATGGAAGAAAGGGGATTATTTATGTGTGTGGGATTTTATTGCGGCAGTCAGTACAGAAGTCTCATGGTTATTGACCCTTGGATGAAAGCGAAAAGCTGATAGCAATAAAGTGGTTTATTATTATCTTCACCTGGACTGTTTTCTTATGAACTCGGTGATTCACTGACCTTGTGTGTGCTATTTTGAATCTTTTATGGACCTCTATTTAAGGTCACTTAGCTTTGAATACTTACACACATACTCTTAAACCTAAGTGCCAAAGTTTTATTACAAGTTAGTTTCGATATTACTACCCAGTTCCACTTACCTTGCCTTTACTGTTATACACTTATATGGTTGACAGTTCTGACATTGAAAAATTCTTCAACTAAACATAAGTTCAGCCAAATGTAATGTACTCATATACATTAAATTCCATACATTTTTTTAATCCAGTCTTTAAACTGCTGGTACTGAGAAACATTTTAGCTCAAATATCCTAAAGAATTTCAGATTTTATTTCATGAATGCGTATCCAGAAAAATTAGTATGTTTTTACGGAACATTGTTGCATCCTCTTGCTATTACATGTGTGTGTGTGTGTGTGTGTGTGTGTGTGTGTGTGTGTGTGTGTGTGTGTGTGTGTGTGTGAGATGCACATATAGATCCACATTTGATTGAATTTAACTGAAGCACAAATGGTAAAACACAACTGACTTATAACTCATTTGACTGAATGGCGTTAGACAGGAAACTGTCGAACTCTATATGTAGTATGCAATGGTGTAATTTCTGATCATAGGTGTTTTTAATGAAGTGACTATAGAAGAGCAGGCTTGGATTGGCAACACCCACCATTATGTCATATTCCCATATCTGTAGATGTTTGTATGAACGCTGATTCACTGTATGTGGTGCTCTTCTATTCTCTATAGTTGTGCAATTGTGGAGTTAGTATATACATACACACACACACTTTCACACACACACACACACACACACACACATATATATATATATATATATATATAGATAGATAGATATATAGAAATATATATATATATATATATATATATATATATATATATATATATATATAGATATATATAGATATATATAAACTAAAGGTGTTCCCTGCAGAAATTATCTTTTCATGGTATATTTGTTGTGCAAAATTTTTTCAGTCATTTGTGATCATTAATTTCTCTTTCAGTCAAGTGTACATTTGATAAAATATTATAATATACAAAGGAACAATGGAAGGGCATCTGTTCAGCTCCCAAGTATAAAACAAAGTACAGACGGATTAGGATCTTTGCTTGGAAGTGTTTACATAGGTAGTTTTATACCTCCAGAAAACTTCAAAGAAGTCTTCCTCAGGAAAACGGCAAATATTGGAAATGTGATGGAAAAGAGAGAGAGAGCGATTGGGAACATGTTTCGGGGAATGTAACAAATTAAAGTGTTTTAAAATTCCCCACACAGTTCTTTGTCAGAAATGTTGAGGGATCAAATGATTGTAACTAATAAATGTTTCCTTTGCGCTGGGATGCATTTTTTTAATTGCCAAGACATAGTAAGTACAATGCTATTGGTCGCCATAAAAAGCAATTCATAGAAAATATAAATCCAGGTCTAGGTTGGCTGTCAATGAAAGTACGTGAATATATTAAAGGAGACAAAAGAACTGGAAGTGGGATCTTTAGAAGAGAGAAGGAACAAATTACATAGAAATAAATGGAACTGAAGAAACCAACACACAGAAAAGTGTTTGAGGGGGTGAATTTTAAAGGAAGGCAAGAAGTGAACAATATATGTAATTCTGGAATGAATGCTAATGATAATAAAAGAAAAAAATATATATATATAATGCATGAAAATAAAAAAATGTAATTATTGTTACTGTTTGTTTTCTTTTGTATTGCTCTACCTGTACCTATGTCACTTTTTAAAAATGTCATGCTTAATGATGTTTAAAATATCATAGAATCATATATATGTGGGTATGGGTGTTAATGCATGTGTGTTCACATTAAGTAGCTGCATGTAAACACACACACACACACACACACACACACACACACACACACACACACACACACACATGCGCACACACAAATTTGTTTCTGTATCTATATTATATATACATATAGAAAGGTTAAGTGCTATAGATAGTTACGTTTAAGATTGTTCTTGTCTTGTTTGGGGTTGTGAGTACAAAATAAGTGGTGGGATTTTACTGAAAGGGATAGGCAGCATTATCTGTTTTGAAATGTAACCTGACATTTTACACATCAGAAGATGTAAAGGATTTATAACCTTAATCTTCTGTTTTTTTTTGCATAACTTCATACGGACTAGAGACTTACATTTTGCAGTCATAGCATAACCTTTCCATATCAACAAAGTATTTGCTTCAGATGTTCAAAATATTGGTGGAAATAGCATTCCTGAATGAAGTGTCTTATGCAAACATTTAGAATTTGTCTAACTGTATATTAAAACATTTTGTAGATGCATATATTTCTTCAAACATGGTCTTTCAAAGCTGCTGACCTGTCTTTGTGTAAGGATTTGTGTTTGTGTTGTAGCTACACAGCTAACTTTTCTGATTCTACTATGACTTTTTACAGAATACTTTTAAATGGATCTTTCAAAATGTAGCCATTTGAACCCAAAAGGAAGTCTGCAAGTAAAAATGTGAGGATTACCTAGTCCCACATTTTTATTCCCATCATAGAACTAGACAAAAAATATAAGGCATGCTGTAATCATGCAAACAAAGTCAGCATAAGCCACAGTCAGTTTTAAATAGTTTGTATGTGAATGAAGACTAGCTTTTCATTTCTAAACCCCAGGGTAGCTCTTCTTAATGTAAATCAAGGCTATTAACAGCTTTGTCACTTTATCACAGTATAAAATTAATTTCATGAAGGTGACAATTTTCCCAATAGCCACTTCTAATCAGGTTGCATTATTAAATTGCGTTCCTTTTAATCTGTGCAGTCTTTTATTTTCCAACTTAGCCATTAGTTTTGCCAGTAATTTACAGTGCAAGAGCATAAGACAAAATGACATTGTGTATTATGCAGGGAGAGAGAATAACCTATTTATTTCTTTAAATTAGAAAAAAAATTCCATAACCTTCAATTAACACAGAAGAATAGTATTATGAAGATTAACGTTTGATAATGGAAGTGGGAGCTGATCCTTTTTTTACTTTTCGTCTGCTTTACTGATGGTTTTACCCAGCTTGACTATACTCGCATGCAAAATTGAAGACATAATACGGAGGTTAAAATGAAAGTGAGACCCATGACTGATTGTCAGATTCTCTCATTCCTAGCACTTTTTTAAGGGTGTGATGGCCTTCTGTCTTGCATGTTTTCATTTATCTTGCAATGGAACATGTAGACTGCAAGGTCCTGAAAAATACGCTCAGTTTGGTACAGAAGAGAGCAACTGCATTTGTTGTGTGGACCAGAAAAATGCTGGTGAATTATTTAGTCCATAACCTGCAAGTAATTTCCTCATTTAATATGTGTTATCTCCTACTTAAAATATGGAATGTTATGAAATTGTATATGAATTGTAGTCCAATCACTCTGACCCACTGTATCAAATTATTGTTCTAGACTATTCTACCATCCTTGATTATGGCTGGGGTTCGGCATAATAGTTAAGGTGTTTACCTTACAGACACAAAGTTCAGGGTTTGATTCACCCCTTTGAGGGAAATTGTTTAGG